>NW_025847256.1:763-1848 GCF_002878395.1 Capsicum annuum | reverse complement strand
ATCTATCATTTGAGGAGATATCTCAATTTAGAGGGATAATTGCAAGACGTGGATGGGTTCGAGGTAGTCAACGGGTAGGAGGATCTTCCTGATCTAGAGGTAGTACTAAAGGGCTCTCCCTTAAGCCTCAAATTTAACATATTAGATATATGGGGCTGTAACGCCCCAAAAATGGGTCCCCGAGTGTCACACGGTGCTTGAGGCTACGAGTAGCCCCAAGCTAACCCTTTGAGCCATTTTCATTCAGTTCAACATGAATTAACGGGGTTTCTATAAATAACACTCAAATATCAACAGAGTAATCATCATCCAAGAATAAAAGAATTTCAGAAAGATAACAAAATACGACTTATTAGTCAACACCCAACATCTATACTAGTCTGAAAAGCCTCTAAGAAAATCAATAAAACCAGCGAGCCACTGAGACATGCCCCAACTGACTCATACTCAGTTATCAAATGTAAACAATTCCGAGAAACCAACATCAGACATCACATCCTTGGAACATGAGGACTCACCATGACAGAGGATGTAGAACAACATGCTCGAAGAATCACTGTCGAACCTGGAACTGAGCAGTTGAACCTACATTCCGGGAAAATGCAGACCACATCCGAAGATGTGGATCAGTACCATGGAAAGGAACTGAGTATATGGGGGTGTATGCAGTTTTATAAACATCATCATCATAAATATTTATAGGATATATGCAGGAAGTATGAAAGACTCACAAAGCCTGAAGAAAATCATCATAATCATGAGAGAGTGAAATAAGTATAATAACACATGTAAGTCATCATATAATTTTTAAATCACTTTCAGTTCATTAAGAATATCTATTCTCATAATGTAAATATCATTTAAATCTTTCGAAAAAATAACTTTCACAATTCCAATTTCAAATCACTTCACCATTCACCATAGACACAAGGAAACACACACACACACTGGGAGATCTTATAACCGAGATAAACCATGTGAGCTACATGGAGTCCAACATACAACCCACATTGGGGAGAGCCATCCTATCCTTGCCATCGGAGTAGGACTATCGATATCAAATCCACACAAACTAGTGATCACTA
>NW_025847256.1:0-663 GCF_002878395.1 Capsicum annuum | reverse complement strand
GTTGGACTCCATGTAGCTCACATGGAGTCCAACATACAACCCACATTGGGGAGAGCCATCCTATCCTTGCCATCGGAGTAGGACTATCGATATCAAATCCACACAAACTAGTGATCACTATATAAATCAGCCTCAGGCTCACTCCTATGAGGGCACGTAGTTCTTGGGAAGTAAGGTCGATTTATACCTCCCACTCGGTGCTAAAGATTTCTCCCGGACTCAGCTCAGCTCATTTCAAAGAAAATCCATAATAAAATAATTTTAGTAATATATAAATATACATCGGGAGCCATCATGCTTCCCATCTATCAAAATCAACCATGTTGTGGATTTCTTTCACACTCGAGTTCAAAAAAACTCCATTAAGACAAAAAGGTCAAATCATTCAAAATATCTCAAATATTAAATATCAACATGCTTATAACACACACTTTCTGAAAAAAACACAATTTCCAACGAGGATTCACGACCCAAATATCAAAATCATGATAAATATCGTTCAAGATTCATGATTTATATCTCCACACATGTAAATTCATCTTTCAAAATCATAAACATCAAGATTTCATAATAATCATCATAAGATATGAACCCATATCTTATGATGATTATTATGAAATCTTGATGTTTATGATTTTGAAAGATGAATTTACATGTGTGGAG
>NW_025847255.1:772-1115 GCF_002878395.1 Capsicum annuum | reverse complement strand
CATATCTACCTAACTACTCTTACAAATACTTACGATGATAAGTTACACAGAATTTTTAGAAATAGATATAAGAAACATACAGTTACTAGAAAAATAGATAAAAATAAATATAGACAAATACATGAAAAATAAAGATATAAAATACATAGAATTTCTTAATAAAAATATGCAAAAACTACTAAGGCTAAAACAAACAACTACAAAATATTATAATAAGACCAATTTTAAAAGATAGATCATTTAGATTATCTTAAAGTTTTAATCTTATATATACTTAAAAACATAGAAATTATAGATATTAAGAAAATAATATTAGAAAAAGTAATAGACTACGAAATTGAAA
>NW_025847255.1:0-672 GCF_002878395.1 Capsicum annuum | reverse complement strand
AAGGGAAAAAGTATCCGAATTACCATGTTAATAGTGACGGAAGAACATATTATTTAAGAATAATCTAGTATATAGTAAGCTAAGATGACCATATTTTGTTATGTACATGGTTGAAGGGAATATTTTGAAAAAGCAATTTTATGAAAATGAATGATAATTTATCTGATGCGATGGTAGATAAATTTAAAATACTTATTTTGTATGCAGTTAGAGATATAAAAGTAGCAGATATAAGAAAAATCATATTAGAAAAAACCTTTGGTAAATATTACATGACTAGAGTAAACTATATACCATATCTACCTAACTACTCTTACAAATACTTACGATGATAAGTTACATAGAATTTTTAGAAAAAAAAAATATGAAAAACATACAGTTACTAGAAAAGCAGATAAAAATAAATATAAACAAATACATGGAAAATAAAGCTATAAAATTTCTTGATAAAAAACTATTAAAGCTAAAACAAACAACTACAAAATATTATAATAAAACCAATTTTAAAAGATAGATCATTTAGATTATCTTAAAGTTTTAATCTTATATATACTTAAAAGCATAGAAATTATAGATATTAAGAAAATAATATTAGAAAAAGTAATAGACTACGAAATTGAAACTACAAATTGTCTAGAACAGTTATACGAAGAAATTTACCCAGAAGGATAT
>NW_025847254.1:0-1212 GCF_002878395.1 Capsicum annuum | reverse complement strand
ACTTCTTGCCTGTCATGCTCAAACTTAATCATTTGGTACAGTGTAGATGCAACCGCCATGGCCTTGTGGATCCACGACCTTCCCAACAACAGATTGTAAGAGGAGTCTACATTCAATACTTGAAACTCTATGGCGAACTCAACAGGCCCTATGGTCAAAATTAGTTCTTTTTCCCCAATGGAATTTGATTTTTGCACCATCAAAAGCCCTATCACATACATTGTTGGGCCTGATCCTGTCAGCACCAATATTTAACTTTTGCAAAGTAGAAATAGGGCAAATATTTGCACTTGAACCTCCATCAATCATAACATGAGTGGCGTAGAAATCTTCACACTTCATTGTAATGTAAAGGCCCCGGTTATGCCCTGTACCTTCAACAGGCAATTCATCATCAGAAAAGCTGATCCGATTGACCTCAAAAATTTTTCCAACCATTTTCTCAAGTTGGTTGATTGTAATCTCCCTAGGAACATATGCTTCATTTAATACCTTCAGTAAAACATCATGATGCTCCTTGGAGTGCAACAACAAAGATAAAAGGGAAATTTGAGCAAGGGTTTTCTTCAACTGGTCTAATATTGAATACTCTGGCAATTTCATCTTTTTCAAAAATTCTTCAGCTTCTTCTTCGGTGATAGGCTTTTTGATAGATGACAGTCCACTCACTGTTGGCTTGGACTTTCTTAAGCTTTTAGGCACGAAGCATCTTCCTGACCTAGTCAAACCCCCTACCTCATCTACATCTTCCACTACTTCTTTCCCATGATAGGTCATCATAGTCCGCCCATAATTCCAGGGAACCCTTTTCGTATCAACTATCGGAGGTTGGGTCACTGGTTTGAGGGCAATAGGCGCTGCCAGTGCTCCTTTTACTGTTAAGATGGGCTAACTCAGAGCTCCCACCACTGTCAACTTAGGTTTATCCTGACTTAAATCAACATACCTTCTGGCACCCTGTACCTTGATCAGGGGTTTCTTTGTGCTTTTTTGGGCTTTATCTTCTCTCATTCCTTCCTGGCTCAATAACATTGCTTTCAAAGACTCTGCTACATTCACTGATTTCTTCTCAATGGTCTGTATCTTGACAATAGGCTTATAACCCCTCCAAGACTCTTTCCCATCATATATCAATTCTAACATATTGGTTTCAGTATGGGTTGATAGCGGATTCTGGTAAATGTTTGGACCCTCCGGGGCCTGGACCAGCAT
>NW_025847253.1:0-1080 GCF_002878395.1 Capsicum annuum | reverse complement strand
TTTCCCTAATCAACTTAACTTTTTCCATAGCCTTAAATACCAAATCAAGACCACTCACAGCTGCTTCACCCACCTCAAACCAACCTATGGGTGATCTACACTTCCTTCCATATAAGGCTTCAAACGGAGCCATGCCAATACTAGAGTGGAAACAGTTATTGTAAGCAAACTCTATCAACGATAAGTGATCATCCCAACTTCCCTTAAAGTCAAGTGTACAAGCTCTCAACATATCCTCTAAGGTCTGGATGGACCGCTCAGCCTGACCATCGGTCTGCAGATGAAAAGCAGAACTCAAAAGCACTTGAGTACCAAGACCCTTCTGAAAAGCTTTCCAAAATTGTGAAGTGAACTGAGTACCCCTATCCGAATTGATAGACAAAGGAACTCCATGTAGTCTGACTAGCTCTCGGATATATAATCTAGCATAATCCTCAGCAGTATATGAAGTATGAACAGGCAAGAAATGAGCAAACTTAGTCAACCTATTAACCACAACCCAAATAGAATCATGATGGCGTCGGGAAGGAGGTAAACCAAACACAAAGTCCATATTTATCTCTTCCCACTTCTAGGTGGGAATACTAAACTCTTGCATCATACCACCAGGTCTTTGGTGTTCAACCTTAACCTGGTGGCATGTTGCACACTTAGCTACAAATGCTGCTATATCTTTCTTTATGCCACTCCACCAATAGATTTCCTGCAAGTCTCGGTACATCTTGAATAGAATATCGTGCCCCGTGCGCTTCATCCATAATCCTCTGTCTCAGATCATCAACATTTGGGACACATAATCTACCCTGCAATCTCAACACACCATCTCCCCATTAGGAGAAAATCTCTACTTTTTGGTCCTTGACTGACTCCTTCAGTCTGACCAAACTAGCATCTAAGTATTACTTTTCCTTTATTTCCGAAACCAAGGAGGATTCAGAACAACTCTGGAACCCCTATACTACCTTCAGCAGAGTCAAACAACCTAACCCCCAATCAAGCCAAATGATGTACATCAGGAGCCAACTCTTTCTTACCTTCTACCACATGCGAAACACTACCCATGGACACTCTACTTAGGGC
>NW_025847252.1:679-1016 GCF_002878395.1 Capsicum annuum | reverse complement strand
TTTCTATACAATTTATACATGCCTCTAGGTAACATTTTTTACATTTAGCTCTGTTGTCTTTACTTGGATACCAATTACAAATACGACATCTATTACTATCTAGACCTTTATTTCTTTGAAATTCATGTATACATTCTTGATTAATATTCATTAAATTATTAATTATTAGGTTGCTTAAGTCTAAATCCTCTATTTCTTCCCCTAGCTCATTAACTAAGTTATCTTCGTCTGATTCGGAAGAATCAGATTTTAGATTATCTTTATCATTTATGTCAATGCTTATTATTGAGTATATACTTTCTGTATCTGACATGTAGACGAATACATGTCAGATACA
>NW_025847252.1:0-579 GCF_002878395.1 Capsicum annuum | reverse complement strand
TAAAATCTGATTCTTCCGAATCAGATTTTAGATTATCTTTATCATTTATGTCAATGCTTATTATTGAGTATATACTTTCTGTATCTGACATGTATTCGTCTACATTTAATAAAGTCTCTTGGAAATCTTCTATTAGTTGAGAGTTTCTAGTTCTATTATTATTTCTCTTAGGACATACATTGGCTAGATGGTCTATACTACCACATGTATAACATTCTAATTTATTTTTATAATTTCTATCATTTCTATATTTTCTAACATGTGTATCTCTATTTAACCAAGGTTTTTTAGCCTTTGACTTTTTTAAGAAGTATTGTTTTCTACTATATGGTTTTTGATTATCTCTTTTCTTATATTTTTTATGTTGTTTTTTATCGTAATTCTGAGTTGTGTATATCACAGATTTACAGAAATTCATTTCATTCCTTTTTAGTTGTTTTTGTATTTGTATGTTTGTACATTTTTCTATTAATATATCCATTATATGTTGTGTTCTATGTCCTATTGTCCATTTTAAATTTGGGTTAGCAACTACCCCATCTCTCTTATACCATCTATCTTCTATTTCTCTTCCTAAGG
>NW_025847251.1:0-1116 GCF_002878395.1 Capsicum annuum | reverse complement strand
CTTATCGAACCAGCGTATGCCCATTCCTCCTTTGATGACTCCCAGTAGAGAAAGCCTAAATTTGCCGATGTGGATTGAAAGGAAGTTGGGGATGGACATAGATCTTTTCGCCTATCCGGAGTGTTGGAAATATAGCAATGTTTTTTGTATTTTGGATTTCCCGATCATTGGAAGCAATCTTCACTGGCACAAGGATCTCACCAAGGACTTTCCATTTCAACGGGATTCTCGTCTCCAGCTCTTTCCCACCAGCTCGTTCTTTACTAGGCATCTAGGCGAAGGGGTTATATATGATTAACCATTTATAGACAACTTTACAGATTTGTTTATGGATCTTTGAGAATTGATTTTCAGTAATCGTTTACGGTGGGTGGATAAGCAGGAAGGGATCCCCAGCTAAAAATCAGTAACTGCCCGAGAAGGTTAGTGAGGTTCCTGCTATGGTGAAAGATCTTTCACTATAGTGGGAAGAAGACAGGTGGGAGCGAGCGGAGCGAGTAGTAGTATAGATTAGTTAGATTCGTAGAACAGAAGAAGAGCTTTTACTTTTTCATTATATTATATTAGTAAAGCGACCGCTTCCGGTTTAGGTGGGCAACCTGGCAAATATACATCTACAGGAATTAGCTTATCGACTCCCCGAACGCTAGAATAGGCAATAATGAGATCACTGTTTTAGTAAATGATGCGGAGAAGGGTAGTGACATTGATCCACAAGAAGCTCAGCAAACTCTTGAAATAGCGGAGGCTAATGTGAAAAAGATATGCCTATCGACAGACTCTTTCATATGCAAAATCTTATTATCAGGGGGGGATATGTTCTATCACCCCTAGAAATAAAGCGAGTAGGTTTCCTAGGCTTTCGAAATGTGTTTTTAATTCCAACCTTTTTAGAACAGATAGGCGCTTGGTACCTGTAAATACACTTTTGAGAATAATTTCGTGCCGGGACTTCTTTTTCATTTCGATAGGTAGGGTAGGAATATACCTAGGAAGGAAGCGGAAGTGAAGTACAAAGTTCCGACGTCAATTGGTTACCGGAGCCCTCTTTTCATCTAACAAAAAATATCGGATTGCGACAGCACCTGGCCTTGGATCAAGGCTCTCACTCGCTCA
>NW_025847250.1:0-1041 GCF_002878395.1 Capsicum annuum | reverse complement strand
GGGGGAGGAGAAGATGCGGTTTTGGGAGGATTTGGAGGAGGTGGTGAGAGGCGTGCCTAGTTCGGAGAAGATTGTTGTAGCAGAGGATTTCAACGGGCACATCGGGGCACTTCCGGGAGGCTTTGGTGATGTGCATGGTGGTTTTGGTTTTGGGGAGAGAAATGAAGAGGGGGGGACCCTATTGGAGTTTGCGAGGGCATTTGGGCTGGTGGTGATGAACTCGAGCTTCCCGAAGAAGGACGAGCACCTGATCACCTTTCGAAGCGCGATAGCCAGGACTCAGATTGACTTTTTGTTGCTTAGGAAAGGGGATAGGGCGTTGTGTAAGGACTGTAAAGTCATCCCGAGTGAGAATCTTTTGACCCAGCATAGGCTCTTGGTTATGGATTTGGGTATAAAGAAGAATAGAAAGAGGAGGAGTAAGAAGTGTAGACCGAGAATTAAGTGGGGCAGCCTGACGCCAGTGAATGCATGGGAGATAGGGGAAAGGTTGGCGGGAATGGGGGTGTGGGAGTGTAGGGAGGACGTGGATAGTATGTGGGACAGGGCGGCAAGGTGCATCAGGGAGAATGCAAGTGAGGTTTTGGGTGTTTCTAGAGGCCGGGCCGGGCACCATCGGGGGGATTGGTGGTGGAATGAAGAGGTGGAGAAGAAAGTGGAGACCAAAAAAGGGGCGTATGCTAAGTTAGTGGAAAGTAAAGACGAAGAAGAGAAGCGGGTAAATAGGGAAGAGTATAAGCTAGCGAGGAAAGAGGCGAAGTCAGCAGTCACAGCAGCTAAGACGGCCGCTTTTGAGAGTTTGTATGCAAAGTTACAGGGGAAAGGAGGGGAGAAAAAGTTATTTAGACTCACTAAGGCTAGGGAGAGGAAGGGTCGTGACCTCGATCAGGTGAGGTGCATTAAGGGGGAGGACGGTAGAGTGTTGGTGGAGGATGGCCACATTAAGAAGAGATGGCAGTCGTACTTTCATAGGCTCTTGAATGACGAAGGGGATAGAGCTATTGTGTTAGGGGAACTGGAGCACTCCTCTGAGTGCTCCAG
>NW_025847249.1:3181-7290 GCF_002878395.1 Capsicum annuum | reverse complement strand
ATAATGGGGTAAACTTGAACAGTCACTTGATGAAAGAAATTTGTGATCAGTTCAAGATTGTGCATCGCAACTCGATTGCATATCGTCCCCAAATGAATGGAGCTGTGGAAGCGGCCAACAAGAATATCAAGAAGATCTTGAGAAAGATGGTCAAAAATGATAGATCATGGCATGAGATGTTACCTTACACTTTGCTAGGGTATCGCACAATAGTTCGAACCTCCACCGGGGCAACCCCCTATTTACTTGTCTATGGGAATGAATCTGTGATACCTGCTGAAGTTGAAATACCTTCCCTAAGGATTATTCAGGAAACTGTACTAAGTAACGAAGAATGGGTTCGTGCTCGCTATGAACAACTCATGTTGATTGATGAAAAGAGAATGGTCGCTGTATGCCATGGTCAGTTGTACCAACACAGGATGGTTCGTGCCTTTAATAAGAATGTGAGGGCTCGGGCATTTAAAGTGGGGCAACTGGTTCTCAAATGAATATTCCTTCACCAAGAGGAGTACAAGGGTAAGTTCGCTCCAAACTGGCAAGGGCCATACATAGTTCGCAAGGTGTTATCTGGAGGAGCTCTGATTTTGTCTGAGATGGATGGCACGGAGTGGACCAAACCAATCAATTCTGACGCAGTAAAGAGATATTATGTTTGAAGGACATTCTAGATTTTGTGTTTCTTTAGTTAATTTACTTGTAATCGCCTTTGTAATAATGTTGTTTTCTAGTGTGTAACTGTCTAAAGTCCCTTTCTTTAATGTACGAACTACGTTTGACCTGAATTCCTAAGAAAGAAAGGGATACGTAGGCGGCCTGTGTCGGCTTCGATCAACCCCTTAGGATAATTTATCCTTTTCCTTTATATATGAACTACGTGATGACCTGAATTCCCAAGAAAGGGATACATAGGCGGCCTATGTTGGCTTTGGTCAACCCATTAATTTCTTTTGTATGTCCCTAGCGTAGGTATGAACTACGTGATGACCTGAATTCCTAAGAAAGGGATACGTAGGTGCCCCAATGAATCGGTCATATAAACCTAGGAAATGGAAACTGGGGTAGAATTTTCGAGAAGGAATTTCAAAAATTCACAAGAAAAGATCGACATCCAATAAAGAGAATGAAGATTAGCAAAGATTTTAGACCCATCCGAATTAGTATCATCTCAAATAACTTTAAACTAGGGCAGAATTTTTTAGAGAGACCTCAAAATTTCAACCGAATGCTGGAATATATTTCAAATTCCCCAGCACCAGAGGTTAAGGCCAAGCTTTTAAAGTAACCAGCTGAGACAAAGTCTAGGCAGACTCAATTTCTGGCTATGATAGAATTATTTAAAGAAACCCTCCAACAATAATCATGAGTTTTGGAAATCATCCGTCGGATATAGTCAAATCCATGAGGAAGACGTTCGTTGAGCTAGTACATGACATGACTGGCAGAGATTTTATAAAGTTTTACAGAAGCTTTCGAAACTATTTTCTAAAAATTTAATACTATTTTCAAAAATCTTACAAAATCATTCATTTAGTACTTGCCTAGACATCAATTGGGATGGAGTGTCAGGGTGGAAGTCCCAACATGGCAGAATGCCCAAGAGATGGCAAGGAGCAAATCGAGAATTGAAGAAGGTCAACATAGAGTAATTTCATTCAAACTAATTATTTTTCTGTGGATGCAGGGATCAATACACAAAAATGAAAGTCTCTTTCAAAAATACCCGAGCCAATTGGGAGCCACAATAGATCATTAATGCCCAAGAACGATATTTTAGTGTAGCCCTAAAAATGGGTTAACAGCTATTTATTAAGGACCTTTTGATTTGTCCATCTCATTTCTTGAGATCATAGGTGACAAACAAAAGCGCCTAGTCTTCTTTACAAATATTGTATTTAGAAGTTTTCTAAAAATAGTCGCTAGTAAAAGTGACTTTGTATCTACTAATCGCCTACTTTGAGCACAGGTATATGTAGAAAGTAAGACGATGATAGATAAACTCAAGTAAAATTATTTTTATCATTGCCGCAAGGCATTTCCTCAAGGGTCATTGCATATCATTGCCGCAAGACGTTGCCGCAAAGACCATTACATATCATTGCCCCAAGGGCCATTATATATCATTGTCGTAAGGCGTTGCCTCAAGGGCCATTACATATCATTGTCGCAAGGAGTTGCCTCAAGGTCCATTGCACATCATTGCCTCAAGGGCCATTGCATATCATTGCCGTAAATGCCATTACATATCATTGCCCCAAGGGCCATTACATATCATTGCCATAAGGCATTGCCTCAAGGGCCATTACATATCATTGCCGCAAAGTCCATTACATATCATTGCCGCAAGGCATTGCCTCAAGGGCCATTATATATCATTGTCGTAAGGAATTGCCTCAAGGGACATTGCATATCATTGCCGCAAGGCGTTGCCTCAAGGGCCATTGCATATCATTGCCGCAAGACGTTGCCTCAAGGGCCATTACATATCATTGCCACAAGTAATTGCCTCAAGGGCCATTGCATATCATTGTCGCAAGGCATTGCCTCAAGGGCCATTGCATATCATTGTCGCAAGGCATTGCCTCAAGGGCTACTGCATATCATTGCCGCAAGGCGTTACCTCAAGGGCCATTGCATATCATTGTCGTAAGGCGTTGCCTCAAGGGTCATTGCATATCATTGCCGCAAGATGTTGCCTTAAGGGCCATTGTATATCATTGTGCCTCAAGGGACATTGTATATCATTTCCAAAAGGCATTGCCTCTAGGGCCATTACATATCATTGCCGCAAGACGTTGCCTCAAGGGCCATTGCATGTTATTGCCAAGAGGGCTATTGCATATCATTGCCGAAAGGGGCCATTGCATGTCATTGTCGGGAGGTCCATTGCATGTCATTGCCAAGAGGTCCATTATATATCATTGCTGAGAGGGTCATTGCATGTCATTTCCAAGAGGGACAATGCATATCATTGCCGAGAGGGCCATCTCATATCATCATCATTCAATATCTGTTGACGCGCTAGACAGGAACGCTGACATCGAGGGTATCATCATCATTCAAAATTTATTGACGCACTAGACAGAAATATTGGCGTCGAGGATATCTCATCATTTTATGAATCAGTATCCGAATGCATCGAGAGCACACGATTTAAAGGGACGCCTTTAAGTCGCTATCTAAGGATGAATAATATATAAGATTTTCTAGAAATTGACAAGTTGAGGGTCATCAATAAGTCATATTATTTAAAATAGGATAGTGTGTAAGATCACCTATGAGTTGATAGCCTGTAGGTTATCCGTAAGCCACAACAACATCCTAACCGGATAGTGTGCAAGATCGCCCAAAAATCGATAGTTCAAAGGTTATCCATAAGTCGCAACTAAATTCTTACCGGAGAATATGCAAGATTATCAAATTGATACGTCCAAGGGTTCTCTATAAGCCGCTTCATATCCAAGATTGATTATGTGCAGGATTACCCAAAGACTAACAATTTCAGGGATTATCTATAAGTCATATTGCATCCAAGGTCGGATAATGTGCAGAAACACCTAAAAGCTAGCGATTGGAGTGATATCTGTAAGCCATCTCTTATCTAAAGTCAGATAAGGTGCAGGATCACCTAAATACTAGCAATTCAAAGTATGTCTGTAAGTTGCCTCATATCCAACAATCAAATAATACGCAAGATTATCCAAAGATTTACAATTTAAAAAAAACTTATAAATCGATCATCGGCTATAACCGGAGAAGTTATCATTCCACATACAACAAGTAATATAAGTAACCAAAAGGGTTGACACTCCAACACAAGATTACACTGTTGTAGAGACCGTTCTGCATAAAGTATCGCCGGTGTCCAAAAGGGCCACCCCACTTTGAAGACATATTCAACAGACAAATGTCATAATTATACAACAACTAAGGAAGTTGTTGTGTCTATTATTGCGAGTTATTTCTTATCAAACAAGTACAAGAAAGGATAACTTCACTTTTTAGACAACAACTCATGCGGAGATATGGTAAAATACTATATACTTCTTTCGTGAATTGAGCTTATCACTAATGATTTTTGTGTGAGAAATTGTCGAGAGCATCCTTTC
>NW_025847249.1:0-3081 GCF_002878395.1 Capsicum annuum | reverse complement strand
TTATTGCGAGTTATTTCTTATCAAACAAGTACAAGAAAGGATAACTTCACTTTTTAGACAACAACTCATGCGGAGATATGGTAAAATACTATATACTTCTTTCGTGAATTGAGCTTATCACTAATGATTTTTGTGTGAGAAATTGTCGAGAGCATCCAAAAGGATGAAAATCTCAAATCAAAACCACAGGTGCGGACGACTCCAAAAAGAACGCAACATAACGTGGGACTCTTTCTCAGCAGCAAAACGGGACATAGTCTGGAGAAGAATGTCAAACTCTCTATATGGTGATGATTACCACCACCATATAACTACGCCTCTATTAGAAGGCATGTGGATATTTTGGGATATTCTGGTCTCAGCTTTACCTCTGGGATGTTTTCTTAACTCATACCGAGGGGAACTTTCTTTTTCTTTCAAATTCGGGTGGCAACACACTTAGAGTTTTGGAAATTATGTCCAGGTAAATTCTTGCCTATGGATGTGAAGGATCCCACATTTATGGTTAAGAGGTTACAAGCCTCTTTTCCGCAACTCGATCAACTTGTCACTCATTTTAAGCCAAAGATCGTCTGAAATAAAAGACTATCTTTTCATCCGATTGAGTCGAACTACAAGCAGTCTGATTCCCTAAAGTCTTGGGGATATGTACGTTGGGCTCGATATAGAAAACTCGACTGCATTTCAATCTCCCCCAAATCTATTTAATCTCTAGCTTCTCCATTTCATCAAACTCCAAAATCGAGATAACTGAAAATTGTGCTTAAAATCAAGCTTTATGAACTAAAAGTGGCCTGATTTCTCATGAAACCTGAGATATGTAGGAAACCTGATACCGAGGTTCGACCATAACTCCATGAAACTCGTGCGGAAAACCAACCTCTCTCAGATACAAATTTATGGTCGGACAAAAATTAGGAACGTCAACCTCCCTTTGCCTAGGATTACTTGCATCCATCCTATCCAAAGGGAGGGGGCAGTTGTTGACACCTAATTTTTGCCCTCCACAACTACGTTTAATCTCGAGTTTCTTCGATTTTCAAATAAAATCACAACAATTATTTTTCCAAATAAAGGCATTTTAAAATAGGTATTTTGGCTAATTTTGTCATTTAAGTGATAATTATATATTTTCGTATTTGCATCTACGAGATTGTATAAATGATTTCATTTAAATGAACATTTTTATCAAATTGGGCTTTAAATTAAGGATTATTTGAAAAATAAATAATTATAATCTTGATTTAAACGTAATTTATTCTCAAAATAATTTTATTTGGATAAATATGTGTTTGATTTTATCGAATCAAGAAGCTTGGGGTTAAATGAGGTATTAATTCATTTCGAATTTTGATTTAATTTAGCCAATCTATTAGGTTGGGCCATAATCGAAATCAAAATGACCACAATTGTAATACAATTGGCCAAGTGATTTCAATTTGACCAAAACCTAAATAGAATTGGCTAATTCCTAACCAAACCAGTCTACTCCAATAACCCAAGCCTCCCCAATAAGCCCAACTCTTAATTCCCCTCCTCCTTTAATCAACAACGACCAGCATACCTACAGCGCACACACACGCACAGAAACCATACGTACAGCTCTATCACCAACAACCCAACCCCGACCAGCTCCGACCTGGCTACCCATACCCGAACTGACCCAATTTCATCATGAAACAGCCCAAGGTTACGACAAAAACCATAGTTTTAGCAAAAATCCTGCCCAAGAATCTTCTAGAAAGAGGCTAGGTGGCAGCCCTCAACGTTCCAAAAAAATGTAGCTGTCAAGAATCCGTTCCCAGTTGTTAGGATTGTACCATGAAGGTACGCATGTGCCCCTTTTCTATTGGTTGAAGAAAATCCATTCCCTTAAATT
The DNA here is from genome assembly GCF_002878395.1 of Capsicum annuum. Taxonomy (NCBI): domain Eukaryota; kingdom Viridiplantae; phylum Streptophyta; class Magnoliopsida; order Solanales; family Solanaceae; genus Capsicum; species Capsicum annuum. The sequence continues at coordinate 1,202 of NW_025847249.1, read as the reverse complement.
TTCTCAATTTCAAAATATGATTGGTGAGCTGGAGGATCTTTTTGGTTTTGAATTCAAAATGTCCTATTTCAAAAATCCCTAAAATACCCAATTCTATCTTCTATATAAAGACCCCATGGGGTCACTGTTCAAGAGGAGGGGGGCATCTTCTCTTTTTGGGTAGGGAAAATCAGATGGTGTTCGAAATTTTTGGGAGGTTCAGAAATTTTTCTTTCTTTTCTTTAAAGGGTTTGAAAGTTTATGCTGAAAACTTGAGGTTTCGAAATTTCTTGAGTTCGAAGGTTCGAAGTAATTTTTGGTGAAACTGAAATAAAATTCAAGAGTTCTAAATTCAAGTTGAATTTTTTTTAAAGTGGTTTCCGAAATCTTTAAGAGAAAGGCCAGAAGACGCGCTATTGGTGGTCGACGTCGCGAGACTTCGGTATCGACGATAAGTTTGCTGATAGCTCGTCGTCCCGTTCGCTACCCCAAAAAAGGTAAACACATTTTCTTCCTTTTAATACCATCGTTTTCTGCCTCATCTCCTTTCTCATAAAATTACTTATCTGATTAGAAGTAGTCATGAATGAGGGTGGGATTGTTTGCTGTAGATGGCTATGATGACCTTAGGAATTGTTTTGCTCGTGGCTGTTATGTATTTTTGCTGAATTAATTGATTCACGTTGTGTTTTTCCATATAGATGTCTTGAATAAATTCCCTGCTTCAGGTCGGTGAGGCTGATTATCCACTATTTTATGTCACGAAGTAGTGTGTCTCATTTATGTTCGTTATCATGACCCAACAATTTCTGTGGTAATGGTGTAAGCCTCATATTATATTCCACTTTAGTTTCGATGACCTGCCTAGTGTAAGGTGTTCTGGACTTGATTATCTGTTCTCCTGCTTAGTTTTACTCTCGACGTAATTGGTAGCTAGTTCTATAGGGCTCAGGGCAATTAGGCCCTCTTAGGTGAATTTCATTAATTAACCCGAGATTCCATTATTTCTTGTTGTATTTATAGTGTGTCTATCCATGTTCAAGCAATTTAAATGTTTTCCCCCCATTTTGACAAAAGTGGTGGACTGCTTCCAAATGATTCATGGCACATTTTATTTCAATCAATGCGAGTCAGAATTGTATTCATATGTTCTCCTTGTTTTGATATGAATAATATGTTACGTTGCAACTTTTTGTCTATGAGCTTACCCCAGAAGTAGTAGT
>NW_025847248.1:0-1736 GCF_002878395.1 Capsicum annuum | reverse complement strand
ACTATCTAAGAGGTCAGCGCGATATTATAGTTGTCTTACAGAAAAAAGTATCAACAATCAAACTGTTCCTTTTAATATTCCATTCCTCCAACCTCAAGCCTCTTGTGAAATGAATTTAATATTTTTAAAAAGTTTTTTTTTTTATACTATTATTATAGTTTCCCTCATGCACATTTTGCCAATTTATAATAATTCTATCTTGATTGTCATAATTTATTGGTATGATGTTACTTTTCTTATACTTTTCCTTGTCCCGTTCAAAGTCGTCTCTCTCCCCTTCCCTATCAGATATCCTACCACTATCACGTTCATGATACTTTAGTCTTCCTTGATCCTTACTCTTGATAAAATTTACTGTCCTTTATCTGTGACATTTATTTTTCTTTCATGTCATTGATTTGTTTTTTCTATTTATACTTTACTGTTTATGGCCATTGACGGGTGTACACTGTATTTGAAAGTTTGGATTTGAAGTTTTATTGTTATTGATATCCTCACTTTAGGATGTTATTCATTGAGACAATGGTAACTTCCGTGTTATGTTTGTTAAATTTTGTGTTCTATGACTCACTCTCACTGTTGTCAAGTGACTGAACATTTAATCATAAGCTGATCTGTGTTTATGTTGAAATATCACCGAACATGGGCTAGCCTATGTACTTCCGGTGAAGAGAGAGTTGAGAAAAGAGAAACGTAAGGTTGTGAATGGTGGGAAAGCAAATAGGAGTGTGTTATCTGTGTTGACCTGCCTAAAAAAATGAAAAGGTCGGGCTGTTAACTTTACTGTTTTGTGGTGGTTGTTGAAGACTAGCTTCTTGAAGAGCTCTCCGAGAGGTGCATTGCATCAGCTTGATATTTGTTGGAAACTAAGTATTCGGTGCGGGAGTAAATAAGTGCAGAAACTAAAAACAAAATTGTAGGAAATTGTTTTGTTGTGTATTTTCATTTTTGTGGTAATACATGTGAAGTGGAAGTATGTTGAAGCTGAGGTCGACAATATTCAATACTCAAAAGATTAACAGAAAATAGTTTGCTGTGGAGTGAACTTCAGATCACGGTGCTTCTAAAAGGATCAAACATTCATCAAGACAAAGTGAAATGGACATTTACTACTCATGTTTAGAGTTTGTAAAATATGCTTGTTATACTGCTTGTTCAGACATACAGTATTTTCTTACTTGATGTTGCTGCATTCGAATTTGGAAAGCAAATTACACGGTTAACTTGTTAATGTAGGATATCATATCATGTGCTACGTCGGAAATGCACTCCTATCAATGTACCGTGAGTGTGAAGTATTGACGAGGCATATGACGCGTTAGAGGAAATAGCGGAGAAGGATGTTGTCTCTTGGGTAGCTCACTGTCTTAATCAATTTTCAGTTCTAAACAAAAGAAGTTTGATCTTTGTAGTTGTGTTTGTTACTTTTTCCAATTGTAAGATGATATATGTGGAAAGTGAGGTCCCTCTAAATTCTTGTTTTCTTTAACTTTAGCTTTAAAGATCCAATTTTCACTCGTGAAATCACAGTAATATGAACAATGAGTTGTCGAAGAAAACTGGTTTACCCAACCAAAAAGAATAAATTGCTCTTTGTGGTTTAAAATAATTTTGATACTGTAAAAATAAAAGGCTGAAAGTTTAAATTTTGATTGAAGTGATAAGGCTTTCACTTTAACAGAAACAAATACTAAAAAAGAAGTATTAATATATTTAAAATCAAGTGGGTCCAATAA
>NW_025847247.1:0-2065 GCF_002878395.1 Capsicum annuum | reverse complement strand
CCTTGTCGGAAAAGAGGCTTAATAGCAACTTGAACAAGTCCAACATGCAGATAGTTAAACTGATTTTTAAATCTGTTGATATCTAATTCGTTGAACAATTGAATAATTTCTAAAGAATTATTAATGGCGATGGTAGACTCAGAGGTCTTGATATTATGCTTTTTCAAAAAACTAAATTTTCCAATTTGGTAAATTGTATTGAAGGATTCTTCTGGAATACTCCAGTTTTGAAGATCATTTTCAATTGTAGCAATCGGAGTTGCTTGTGAAGATAAATTAACAGTATTTTTAACATGACTATTCATCATTTAAACAAACTGTCTAGAGGCTAATAGAGCAAGTAGATTTATAAAGCAGACATATCACGGTAAGCAAGTATGAAATAACTAAATTTAATTATGCTGATAGATCTATGGCTTATGGAGTCTTAACAAGTTTTAATGGCATTATACTATAAACAGCTAAGTGTTTTCACAGTGACGGGACCACCAACAAGGTCTAACTCGCTTCACTTAAGCCTACGACCTACTTTCAGGCTGACCAACGTCTTCACCGGAGATTAATCGGTTCCGTAAAACACCCTAACAGTAAATAGACACCCCGAACTTGGATTAAAACTTCATTATAAGACAAGACATAATAACATAATTAAATTTTAGGTAATGCATACCGGAGTAAAATAATATGTCCTTTTACAAATATAGTTTTGCTCATGCTCTAGACAGATTATATGTTTAGCTGCTCATGCTGAACATATAATCTGCCAACATGGCTCTGATACCAAAAAACGGATCGTAGAAACTATAGTGTTTAAATCAAAATAAGAATACCAAATTAGAGAAAGCAGAGATAAAAACTTACAAGTTTATTTAGAAAAACATTACAAGATTGATTACAGGAGATTGGGCAAAGAGAGAATTTCTAAAAGAAGGAAATTTCTGAATGCCTTCTCTAAAGGATAACCGAGCCTTATATAGGCAATAGAGATACATCAAGTATCTCCTTTAGTCCTACGAATGGTTCTAGGAACTCCTTTAGTTCCTCCAAAGCAAATCCACCATTCGTAGAACCATCTGGGTATGATGGCTTCTACCATGGCAGGGCAATATTTCACAAACCAAGTATGTCCTGGTCGAACAAATAGAAAGTTGAACCACGCTGACTTGTAGTCATACCAATTAAATGTTTGAGGCCTGTGTGGCACAAAATATCTATTCTCCAAAAGAAGTTCGAAGACGAGATTTGCTCTGAATTGCCAAACGCCTTTTGGGAACGCAAGAAACATCTCGTAGAACTTCCCTACATCCCTGGCTTTAATGAACAAAATGTTCCTACCAAAGCCAGGCCTATCCAAATGAACCACGAGATGATGGAGATTTGTAAAACAGAAATCAACTATCTTCTCGACAAAGGAATCATTAGGCCCTCTAACTCCCCCTGGAGTTGTTCGGCATTTTATGTAAATAATAGTGCTGAAAAGGAACGAGGAACTCCTCGACTTGTAATTAATTACAAACCTTTGAATGCTGTCCTAAAATGGATCAGGCATCCAATCCCTAATAAAAAGGATCTGCTTAAAAGGACTTACAAAGCCAATCTGTACAGCAAATTTGATATGAAGTCAGGTTTCTGGCAAATTCAAATTGCTGAAAAAGATAAATATAAGACTGCCTTCAATGTCCCTTTTGGGCACTACGAATGGAACGTCTTACCTTTTGGACTTAAAAATGCTCCCTCTGAGTTTCAGAATATTATGAATAATATTTTCAATGATTATTCCTACATGACAATTGTCTACATTGATGATGTATTGATTTTTTCTGACAACATTGATTCGCATTTTAAACATCTCAATACTTTCTTTAAGATCGTAAAATTAAACGGTTTGGTTGTAAGTGCTAGAAAAATGAAACTTTTCCAAACTTCCATCCGCTTCTTGGGTCATGATTTGCATAGAGGAAGTCAAAAGCCTATTTGTAGGGCTATAGAATTCGCTACCAAATTCCCTAATGAAATTTCTGATAAAACCCAGCTCCAAAGGTTCCTAGGAAGCCTCAATTACGTT
>NW_025847246.1:0-1272 GCF_002878395.1 Capsicum annuum | reverse complement strand
TTGTTGGGGAAGGATTTCTTTGATTCCTCCAAAATAGATCCACCATTCATAAAACCATATAGGAATAATGGCATCTACCATTGCTGGACAATATTTAATAAACCAGGTATGTCCTGGCCTGACATATAAAAAATTGAACCATGCCGACTTATAGTCGTACCAGTTATACGTTTATGGCCTGTGAGGCATGGATAGTACCAATTGAAAGGGGTTAATACCCTTTTAATAGTGAATCTAGAATAATCAATATACTCTGGATTCTGCTCGTTCATAGAATGTTCTACCTCAATAGAATCAGTATCGACCAGGATAACTTCATAGTATCTTCTGGTTTTGAGGGGATTTTCAGTATCCACAAAATTTTTATCATTATAAACCGGCTTGATTAGCTGGTCCAATGGATATCCTTCATACTCTTTGTCTAATGCAATGATTGGCATTACCTGTGTGGTAATAAATTTGACTTTCTCTCTGACTAGAGGGGTTGGTATTGGTTTAACCGCCGTGGGATCTACGGCCTGTGCAAAGGTTTTAGGAGCCTTCATAGCGTAACTTTGTTTGGACTGGATAGATGAACTTGTCGCTTGCCCTTTATCAAAAGGCTTATTTGTCTTTAAATCTACCAGTTTACTTGGCATTGGTGGAGGAAGCTTTGGAAACTCTGCCAAAGCTGCATATTTATTTTGGAACGGTGACTGAAGTTTCGTTTTTAGAGTAGGCCTCTGAGGGACTGATGGTCTTAAAGGGTTTGTTAAGGCTGAGGCTGATGGAGGATCGAATGGTCTAGCCATTCTTGTCTGTTCTTGCTTGCTTCCTACCGGGATTTTTCCCAGTGTGGAGGGTCTCATTTTGGCCCTGTAAGAATTCTCTTGTTAGAAAATCGGGAAGGGAATTATTTTCTCCTTTAATAAATTCAATTTGAAAATCAAAGCTAGATAGGAGAGCTTGCCATCTAGAAAATATTTGTTTTGAAACAAGATTTTTAACGTCCTTTTGCAAAATTTCTTTAGCAGATTTACAGTCTACTCTTAGTAAAAACTTATTAATAAGGTCGTCTTGAAATTTTGTGATACATAGCACTATAGATAAAATTTCTTTTTTGACAGTGCTGTAATTCCTTTGTGCGGAATTCCATATTCCGGAGGTGAACCTGACTAACTGTTCAGGAGAACTTTCATTGACCTTTTGCTTCAATATACCCCCATACCCTATATCTGAAGCATCAGTTTCAACTATCATGAAGGCTTCCGGGTTAGGAATTCCTAAACAAGG
>NW_025847245.1:0-5086 GCF_002878395.1 Capsicum annuum | reverse complement strand
GCCTAGAGATCCTCAATAATCTCACCTGCAAAGACTTAGCAGACTTTAGATGGTACAAAGATACCTTCCTGGTAAAGGTCATGATCCGACCTGACTGTAACAACGACTTCTGGAAGGAGCGATTCATTAGTGGTCTCCCTCCTCTCTTTGCCGAAAAGGTAAGAACCAAAATTAAGGATAGATTCGAAGGAAAGATTCCTTACGACATCCTAACCTATGGTGACTTAATCAGCTTCATCACTACCGTAGGGATAGATCTCTGCACTGACCTCTAACTTAAGAAACAACTTAAGAAGGATAGTACTTCCAAATATGGACTAGGAACCTTCTGCCAAGACTACGGATTCACCAGTCCTAGCAAAAGACATAGGAAGAAGTCCTCCAAACCTCACAATAAGTCTACCTCTAGCAAGAAACCCTTCAAAAGGGAATCTTACAATCCTAGTAGGAAGGTCAAGCGAAAAGCCTCCTCTAAGGCTAAAGATACTTATTGGACTTGTGGCAAGACAGGCCACAGGGAAAAAGATTGCAAGTCTAATAAGAAAAAGAAAATAAACCAATTAGATCTCTCTGAAGAGGCTAGGGATAGTTTATTTTCTATAATGGATAATTCTTCTGAGTCTTCAGACTCCTACGCCTCGTCTAGTGATGACTACAGTGATGAGGAATACATCAACACTGCCTATGAGACGGATCAATCCCAATCCGGCCAAGAATGCACCTGTACAGGTACTTTTTGCTCTTGCACCAAAAAGACTATTAATGTCATCTCAGGAAATCCCAAAGAGATCAGTCGCCCTCTTCGATACAGGAGCAGATAGCAACTGTATAGTCAAAGGTCTTGTGCCTACGAAGTACCTTCAAAAGAGTACCTCTCGGCTTTATTCAGTAACGGGAGAAAAAATGGAAATCCATTATAAACTCCCTAAAGCTCATGTCTGTAACAATGGCATTTGCCTTGTTAACGACTTTGTCATCACCGATGATATCACTGAAGATATCATTTTAGGAATTCCCTTCGTCAACCAGATTCGACCTTACTGGAGTGACTACGATGGAATCCGTACAACTCTGTTAAACCAAACCTTATTTTTTCCTTTATTGCGACCCCTCTCGCAAGTAGAAGGACTCCTTATTAAAAAACGGACGGTTTTTAAAATTAACCGCCTCTCGTCCCATATCAATTTCCTTAAACAAGATATTCTTACTAAGAAAATTGATCAATCCTTAAAAACCCCGGAGATGATTACTAAAATAGCCAATCTCCACAGAGTTTTTGAAAAAGAAATTTGTTCCGAATTCCCTAATGCTTTCTGGGAACGGAAGAAACACTTGGTTGAACTTCCTTACATTCAAGGGTTTGACGAACAAACCATTCCCACTAAAGCCAGACCCATCCAAATGAACCAAGAGATGATGGAAATCTGCAAAAAGGAAATAAATCATCTTCTCGAAAATGGTACTATTAGAAGCTCAAACTGCCCCTGGAGTTGCTCTGCCTTTTATGTCAATAACAGTGCAGAAAAAGAGCGCGACACTCCTAGACTTGTAATAAATTACAAGCCTTTGAATGCTGTCTTAAAATGGATCAGGCATCCAATCCCTAACAAAAGGGATCTTCTTAAAAGAACCTTCAAGGCCAACCTTTACAGTAAATTTGATATGAAGTCAGGATTCTTGCAGATTCAAATAGCTGAAAAAAATAAATACAAAACAGCATTCAATGTTCCTTTTGGGCATTATGAATGGAATGTTTTGCCTTTCGGCCTCAAAAACGCTCCTTCAGAGTTTCAAAACATTAAGAACAATATTTTCAATCCTTATACTTATATGTCGATTGTTTATATTGATGATGTGCTCATTTTCTCAGAGAACATTGATTCTCATTTTAAACATTTAAATACTTTCTTTAAGATTGTTAAATTCAATGGCTTGGTTGTTAGTGCCAAAAAGATGAAACTCTTCCAAACATCCATTAGATTCTTAGGACATGATCTTTATCAAGGTAGTCATAAACCTATTTGTAGACCCATTGAGTTCTCCTCCAAATTTCCTAATGAAATTACTGACAAAACGTAACTCCAGAGGTTTCTAGGAAGTCTCAATTATGTTGCAGATTTTATCCCTAACATTAGACAGGTCTGTGAACCTCTTTACCAAAGACTCAAGAAAACCCCAGTTCCCTGGAGTACTAATCAAACCAATGCTGTCATCAAAATCAAAAGATTGGTCCAGAACCTTCCCTGCCTAGGCATTCCTAACCCCGAAGCCTCCATGATAGTTGAAACTGATGCTTTCGATATAGGGTATGAGGGTATACTGAAACAAAAGGTCAATAATAGTACACCTGAACAGTTAGTCAGGTTCACATCCAGAATATGGAATTCTGCTCAAAAAAATTACAACACTGTTAAAAAGGATATTTTATCTATAGTGCTATGTATCACCAAATTTCAAGATGATCTTATTAACAAAGAATTTTTACTAAGGGTAGACTGTAAGTCTGCTAAAGAGATTTTGCAAATGGATGTTAAAAACCTTGTTTCAAAACAAATATTTGCTAGATGGAAAGCTCTCCTATCTAGTTTTGATTTTCAAATTGAATTTATTAAAGGAGAAAATAATTCCCTTCCCAATTTCCTAACAAGAGAATTTTTACAGGGCTGCAATGAGACCCACGACGCTGGGAAAAATCTCAGCCAAACAACTAGATCAAACTAAAATGGCTAGACCATTCGATTCACGACCAACAGCATCAGCTCCCCTGAGGCCATCAGTCCCACAGAGGCCTGAATTAAAAACGAAACTACATTCACCGTTCCAGAACAAGTATGCTGCTCTAGCAGAATTGCCAAAGCTTCCTCCACCAATGCCATCTAAATTGGTAGACCTTAAGACCAACAAACCCTTTGATAAAGGGTCATCTTCCAGTTCATCCGTACAATCGAAACAGAGCTATACCATGAAGACTCCAGAATCTTTTGCACAGGTCGTTGATCCTGCAATAACTAAAGCAGCACCTACTTTCCCCGCCAAAGAGGAATTCAAGTTCGTTACAACTTAGGTAATACCTATTATCGCCTTAGATAAGTAATACGAGGGATATCCTCTTGAACAACTCATTAAACTAGTCTACAATGACAAAACCTTTATGGATACCGAGAGTCCACTCAAAACCCGGCGATTTTATCAAGCCATTCTAGTCGACATGGATTCCATCGAAGTCGAGCATTCCATGAATGAAAGGAATCCCGAATTCATCGATTATTCAAGGTTTACCATCAAAATGGTACTAACCCCGTTTAATTGGTTTGTGGATCATCTGCATACTCCTATTGCCTTATCGATGCCACATAGGCCTTAGACATACAATTGGTACGACTATAAGTCTGCATGGTTCAATTTCCTCTATGTTCGACCAGGACATACCTGGTTTGTTAAGTATTGTCCTGTTATGATAAATACCATTATACCTAGATGGTTTTATGAGTGGTGGGGATGCTTCAAAGGAATCAAGGAAATTCTTCCCCAATAATTTCTTAGCCGTCTCGCAGAATTCTGTGCAAATGAAGGATGCTTAACCCTTCCAGAACACATTCAAATGTGTAAATTCTTCATTAAGAAGCGAGTATCTTATATCATCTCCTAGAATTTTGCCAAAGGAGAACAAGACCGAATTACGTATCTATCTAAAGAGACAAAGGTTAAAGGCTGGACTCCCAAGCCAGCAGCTCCTAAAACTCCCGACAAGGGAAGAACACTAGCATCTTCAGCAGGCGTCTCACAGAATAAACAGGCGCTCAAAGAAAGATTGAAAAAGGCTTTACACGATATAGAAATCCAAGACACCAACAACGATGAAGTCCTACAGCTTCTAGAAGAAGCCTCTTCCACCGGCAGCTGTAACAACAATGGGGATATGTTAAATCCCAAAGGAATTGCCAGAGCCTATATGGACCCCTACTAAGAACAGAGAAACGACCCCTTCAAAAGATAGAGGTTCAAAGAACCAGAATTATTTTTTGAAAGGGCATTCTACTATTCCTAGTGGGAATCCACTAGACCTTACCTATAATCACCCAGCTTTATTAAAGGCTAAAGGAATCTATCAGCTTTATTAAAGGAGACATCACATCTACTTTTCTAAAAGCAAAGACAGCACATCTGCTTTTCTAAAAAGCATTTCCACTTCTGAAATGAATCTACTTTTAGAAGATTAAATCTAAGCCTTACAGGTGTATACACATGATGTATAATTTAGATTTCTCTGGTCTATATAAGATCATTTTGTAATCTAGGAGAAGGCATCAGATAATTTACCCACTCTCTAGAAAATTCTCTCCTGCCCAATCTCTTGTAATCCATTTTGTAATGTTTTCTTTGAAGTTCTAATAAATTTGTAAGTTGGTTAATTATTCTCTTTATTTTACATATTGATTCCTTATAATTTTGAATATTGTTTTCACGATCCGTTTTCTGGTATCAAAGCCATGTTGGCAGATTGTGTACCTAGCATGAGCAGCTAAGTACATAATCTGTCTAGAGCATGGGAAAACTATTTTCATACTGGTAGCATTTACCTTACTCTTCTATGATTATACTTTTAATAAATTAATTTAATATATCATGTCTTGTATTGGGATTTCATTTAGTATGGGGTGTTCATCTTTTCTGTAAGTGTTTGAAGGAACCGAGTAATCTCCGGTCTTAGACGTTGGTCAGCCTGAAAGTGTGGTCTCGGCTTAGGTAAGCGTTCGACCCTATTGGTAGTCCCGTCACTAAGATAACACTTAAGATAAGTCTGTTATAAAGCCATTAAGACTAGATTAGATCCCACAAGCCTTCGATGTATTGTTTTAATTTATTAAAGGTTGTATCATAATTGATGATTGTTTATGCTTTCTTATATGAAAATCTCTGTTTTCCCAGACAGTCTCTAGACAGTATTTTCAACATATGAATCCCCACATTCATACAAAAAATACTATCAACCTTTCTTCTAAAGCAACTCAGATTGCTAACATAGAAAATAATCTTCAAAACTGGAGTATTCCTGAAGAATCTTTTAATACGATTTATCAAATCG
>NW_025847244.1:0-2337 GCF_002878395.1 Capsicum annuum | reverse complement strand
AACCCTGAAGCCTCCATGATAGTTGAAACTGATGCTTCCGATATAGGGTATGGGTGTATACTGAAGCAAAAGGTCGATGATAGTTCTCCTGAACAGTTAGTCAGGTTCACATCCGGAATATGGAATTCTGCACAAAAAAATTACAGCACTATTAAAAAGGAAATTTTATCTATAGTGCTATGTATCACAAAATTTCAAGACGACCTTATTAATAAGGATTTTTTGCTTAGGGTAGATTGTAAATCTGCTAAAGAAATTTTGCAAAAGGACGTTAAAAATCATGTTTCAAGTCCATCAAGTGTCTTTAGCCTTAGAGGTTTTTCGCTTGACCTTCCTACTAGGCTTGTAAGATTCCCTTTTGAAGGGTTTCTTGCTAGAGGTAGCCTTCTTATGAGGTTTGGAGGACTTCTTCCTATGCCTTTTGCTAGGACTGGTGAATCCGCAGTCTTGGCAGAACGTTCCTAGTTCATATTTGGAAGTACTATCCTTCTTAAGTTGTTTCTTAAGCTTGAGGTCAGTGCAGATATCTATCCCTACAGTAGTGATGAAGCTGATTAAGTCACCATAGGTTAGGATATCGTAAGGAATCTTTCCTTCGAATCTATCCTTAATTTTGGTTCTAACCTTTTCGGCGAAGAGAGGAGGGAGACCACTAATGAATCGCTCCTTCCAGAAGTCGTTGTTACAGTCAGGTCGGATCATGACCTTTACCAGGAAGGTATCTTTGTACCGGATTTCTATACCAAAGAAGGGTGTGTAACCCTCCAAGAGCACATCTAGATGTGCAAGTTCTTTATCAAAAAGCGAGTTTCTTATATTATTTCTTGGAACTTCGCTAAAGTGGAACAAGACCGCATCAAATACTTATTCAAAGAGATAAAAGTCAAAGGCTGGACTCCCAAGCCAGCAGCACCAAAAACTCCAGACAAGGAGAGATCAGCAACTTCCTCAACCACGGCCTCACATAATAAGAAGGCCCTCAAATAAAAATTAAAGAAGGCTTTACAAGATATGGAAAGTCACGAAGCCAATGAAGAAGAAGTATTACAACTTCTAGAAAAAGCTTCCTCAACAGGAAGTAGTGATAATAATGGAGATATGCTCAATCCTAAAGGAATAGCTATGGCCTATTTGGACCCCTATTAAAGCTTTTGAAAAAGAAATTTGTTCCGAATTCCCTAATGCTTTCTGGGAACGGAAGAAACACTTGGTTGAACTTCTTTACATTCCAGGGTTTGACGAACGAACCATTCCCACTAAAGCCAGACCCATCCAAATGAACCATGAGATGATAGAAATCTGCAAAAAGGAAATAGATCATCTTCTCAAAAATGGTATCATTCGAAGCTCTAACTCCCCCTGGAGTTGCTCTGCCTTTTATGTCAATAACAGTGCAGAAAAGGAGCGCGGCACCCCTAGACTTGTAATAAATTACAAGCCTTTGAATGCCGTCTTAAAATGGATCAGGCATCCAATCCCTAACAAAAGGGATCTTCTCAAAAGAACTTTCAAGGACAACCTTTATAGTAAATTTGATATGAAGTCAGGATTCTGGCAGATTCAAATAGCTGAAAAGGATAAATACAAAACAGCATTCAATGTCCCTTTTGGGCATTATGAATGGAATTTTTTGCCTTTCGGTCTCAAAAATGCTCCTTCAGAGTTTCAAAACATTATGAACAATATTTTCAATCCTTATACATATATGTCGATTGTTTATATTGATGATTTGCTCATTTTCTCAGAGAACATTGATTCTCATTTTAAGCATTTAAATACTTTCTTTAAGATTGTTAAATTCAATGGCTTGGTTGTTAGTGCCAAAAAGATGAAGCTCTTCCAAACGTCTATCAGATTCTTAGGACATGATCTTTATCAAGGTAGTTATAAACCTATTTGTAGAGCCATTGAGTTCTCCTCCAAATTTCCTAATGAAATTACTTACAAAACGCAACTCCAGAGGTTTCTAGGAAGACTCAATTATGTTGCAGATTTTATCCCTAACATTAGACAGGTCTTTGAACCTCTTTACAAAAGACTAAAAAAAATCCCAGTTCCTTGGAGTACTAATCAAACCAATGCTGTCATCAAAATCAAAAGCTTGGTCCAGAACCTCCCTTGCCTAGGCATTCCTAACCCTGAAGCCTCCATGATAGTTGAAACTGATGCTTCCGATATAGGGTATGGGGTATGAACAGTTAGTCAGGTTCATATTTGGATTATGGAATTCTGCACAAAAAAATTACAGCACTGTTAAAAAGGAAATTTTATCTATAGTGCTATGTATCACAAAATTTCAAGACGACCTTATTAATAAGGAATTTTTGCTTAGGGTAG
>NW_025847243.1:601-1413 GCF_002878395.1 Capsicum annuum | reverse complement strand
TCCCTATTGGTCCAGGTCATTTCGGGACAAGCGGATCATTTATGATCCGCTTGTCCCGAAATGACCTGGACCAATAGGGAAATCCCAATTCATTGGGCCTTTCGATACAATTAATAGAAAGCCCCAAAGGCTCCATATTCTAGGAACCCAAACTATGTGATTGAATAAATCCTCCTGTGGGTCAAGGGCTCCTTCTCCCTCCCCTTCTTCAAACTCCATTTCATAGAGAAATCTCTGATCAAGGATAGACCAAGAGCCCTTTTGCATCATATCTAAGGGACTCCTCGGTTCAGGCCGAAGAAGCAATGTCACTCGATCATTATCAAACTGACTGCAATCTTTTTCTGTCCGTGAAGATCCCACCAGAGCACCTTCTACTTCTAATAGGCCATGAACTAGATCAGAATCATTCTCAATGAGTCCATAAGAAGTGATCCTATTTTTTTCATCGGGTCCGAATAAAGACCAAAGATCTTGAATGACCGATCCGGCAGAACAACTCAAAAGATAAAGAAGTATCGTTAATCTCTTCATGCTCGTTCCAAGCTAGAAGTACCATTTGTACAAATAAGAATCCCCTTCGTTACATGATTTCTTCTTCATATAGATAGATATAGGATCTATGGGGCAATTACATAGAAGTAAATTTTGTGCTACAGCCCTTCCTATCTGATAGAAAAGGATTCCATGATCTTTAACCGATCTTACCTGGGATCGCAAATTCTAAGTTTTTCTATGAAGAGCGGATCTAATTGTATTAGTGTCTATAATTGATTTCTTCTGTGTAATACTAATCGATAGGACCTCATTGG
>NW_025847243.1:0-501 GCF_002878395.1 Capsicum annuum | reverse complement strand
TCCTGAACCGATCTTACCTGGGATCGCAAATCCCAAGTTTGTCTATTAAGAGCGGATCTAATTGTATTAGTGTCTATAATTGATTTCTTCTGTGTAATACTAATCGATAGGACCTCATTGGTAAGTTCTACAAGATCTCTTGCATTGGAACCCATGGTTATGGACCCAAATCCGTTAGTATGCAACATTTTCTTTTCCAAGTGAAATCCCCTAGTATATGAAAGAGTGAAAAAGTGCTTTTGTTGTTGTAGAATAAGAAGCCTTCGTAGATTAATGCATGTATTTAATTTATTCGGAGCTATTAGAGTGGGATCCACTTTTTGGGGAATATGAGTCGAAGCAATAACAAGAATATTTCTAGTAGAACATCTTTCACAATCCCTGGAGAAATGGTTCACTAATAGACCGAGGGATAAGTCATTAGACTCATTCACATCTAGATCATGAATGTTTGGAATCCATATTATGCAAGGAGACATTGCTTTTGCTAATTCGAATTGA
>NW_025847242.1:0-5946 GCF_002878395.1 Capsicum annuum | reverse complement strand
TATTTTCCTAGTATGATGGCTGACTCCAGGACCATCATGAGAAAGTTTGTGACCAGCGTGTTGAGTTACGTTATGAAAGAGTGTAGATCTGCTATAATTAATAGGGAGATGAACCTTTCTCGGTTGATGATACATGCCTAATAGATTGAAGCTGATAAGGTGAAAGAGAAGGAGAGAGTAAGAGGGAATAAAAGAGCTAGATCAGAGCAGCAGGAATTTAGTCAGTCTAGATTCTATGGAGGGAACCATCCTCAATTTCAGGGCATCTGTTTATGCCCGCGGCTTCCTCAGTTAGTGCTCCCACACCTAGAAGTAGGCAGGAGAAGGGGAACAGGCCTATCCCATCCAGGTCTCAGGAAAGTGTAAGTAACATACCTCGTCCTCCTTCATATGCCAAGTGTGGTAGAGATTATTTTGGCGAGTGTTTTGTTGATCAAAGGGGTTGATTTATTTATGGCAAGTTGGTCCACCGACTTAGAGATTGTCCGTATGCTAGACAGGGGAGTCGAGATGCTCGTCCCCAGAGTTAGGCTACCAGTGGCCCCGCTTCCATAGTCCGCCCAGTTCCTCCTCAGGGAATCTCTTCTAGTAATGCTGGTAGTTCGCGCCAGAATTGCTTCTATGCTATACCACCTCGCCAGGAGCAGGAGGACTCTCCAGATGTTGTCACTGGTATGCTTCGTGTCTTTTATTTTGATGTGTATGTATTGATGGATCCCAGTTTGAGTTTCTCTTATGTGACACCTCTGGTTGCTGTAAATTTTGAGATGGACCCTGAACGGATTCCTGAGCCTATTCTGGTTTCTACCCCAGTAGGAGAATCTGTTATTGCTAAGTAAGTGTATAAGAAGTGTCATGTCCCTGTCCTTCATCAGATCATATGTGATGCTTTGATTGAGCTAGATATGGTTGATTTTGACATTATTCTGGGTATGGATTGACTTCACTCGTGCTATGCATCTATAGATTGTCGTACACGAGTGGTCAAGTTTCAATTTCCTGACGAGCCCGTTTTTGAGTGGTTCGGGAGTTCTGTAACTCCAAAACGCCATTTCATATACTACCTCAAAGCTAGGAAGTTGATTTCCAGGGGTTGCATTTATCACCTAGTTCAAGTTAAAGACCTCAAGTTTGAGACTCCGACTATTCAGTCAGTTACCATTGTTAATGAGTTTCCTGATATATTTTTGGAAAATTTCCCAAGGGTCCCACCTGATAGAGAAATAGAATTTGGGATTGATCTCCTTCCCGGTACTCAGTTTATTTCCATTCCTCCGTACCGTATGGCTCCCGCAGAACTTAAAGAGTTAAAGGAGCAACTCAAAGATCTCTTAGACAAAGGCTTTATCAGACCAAGTATTTCCCTGTGGGGTGCACCTATTCTATTCGTGCGTAAGAAAGATGGTACATTGTATATGTGCATTGATTACCGTCAACTCAACAAGGTAACTATCAAGAAAAAGTACCCTTTTCCTCGAATTGATGACTTGTTTGATTAGTTACAAGGTGCGATCTACTTCTCAAAAATAGACCTTAGATCCGGCTATCATCAGTTTGAAGTGAGAGAGTATGATATTCCAAAGATAGCCTTCCAAACCCGTTATGGTCACTTTGAGTTTCTTGTCATTTTCTTTGGGTTAACCAACACTCCAGCAGCCTTCATGGACCTTATGAATCGAGTGTTCAAGTAATATCTTAATATGTTTGTCATTGTATTCATAGACGATATTCTTGTATATTCCCGCAGTGAGGATGATCATGCCGACCATCTTAGAATTGTTTTGCAAACTCTTAGAGATCATCAATTATTCGCTAAATTTAGCAAGTATGAATTTTAGCTAAGGTCAATTGCTTTTTTGGGTCACATTGTTTCCACCGAAGGCATTAGAGTCGATCCTCAAAAGACAGAAGCTATAAAGAATTGGCCTAAACCTACCTCCCCATCTGACATTAGGAGTTTCTTGGGTCTAGCTAGTTACTACCGTCGTTTTGTTGAGGGTTTCTCTTCCATTGCGTCTCCCATGACCCTGTTAACCCAAAAAAAAGTAAAGTTCCTGTGGTCGGAACCTTGTAAGAAAAGTTTTCAGGAGTTAAAGACCCAACTCACTTCAGCCCCAGTGTTAGCTTTATCCGTTGGTACTGATGGTTTTGTGGTGTATTGTGACGCTTTTAGAGTTGATTTGGGTTATATGTTGATGCAGAGGGGTAAAGTTATAGCTTATGCCTCTAGACAGTTGAAGCCTCATAAGAAGAATTACCCAACCTATGATCTTGAATTAGCAACTGTAGTTTTTGCTTTGAAAATTTGGAGACATTATTTGTTTGGTGTTCATGTTGATATGTTTATTGATCACAAAAGCCTGCAACATATGTTTACTCAGAGGGAGTTAAATCGTAGACAAAGAAGATGGTTAGAGTTGCGAAAAGACTATGATATAAGTATGTTGTATCACCCGATTAAGGCCAATGTTGTGGCAGATACTCTTAGCAGGTTGTCTATGGGTAGTGTAGCTCATGTAGAGAATGATAAGAAAGAATTGGCTCGTTATGTGCATCATTTGGCTAGGTTGGGTGTTAGATTACTTGATTCCGCAAAAGAGAGTATGTTAGTTCAGAGTAGTTCCGAGTCCTCTTTGGTCTCGAGGTAAAGGAGAAGCAAGACATGGATCCTAGTTTGGTCAGACTGAAGGAGTTAGTTAAGGACCAAAAGATAGAGGTTTTCTCCCAAGGGGGAGATGGTATGTTAAGATCGCAGGGTAGATTGTGTGTCCCAATGTTGATGATCTAAGGCAGAGAGTTATGGCTAAAGCGCATGGCACGCGATATTCTATTTATCCCGGTGCTACCAAGATGTACCGTGATTTGCGGAAAATCTATTAGTGGAACGATATGAAGAAAGACATAGCAGGATTTATGGTAAAGTATCTACTTATCAACAGGTTAAAGTAGAGCACCAAAGTCCCGGTGGTGTAATGCAAGAGTTTAGCATTCCTACTTGGAAGTGGTAAGAAGTGAATATGGATTTCATAATTGGTTTGCCTTCTTCTCATCGTCATCATGATTCGATTTGGGTTGTTATAGACCGGTTGACTAAATCAACTTATTTTTTGCCAGTGCATTCATCTTATACAACTGAGGATTATGCTAGATTGTATATTCGAGAATTCTTTAGACTTCATGAAGTTCATTTGGCTATTATCTATGTAGGGGTACTTAGTTTACTTCCCAATTTTGGAGAGCTTTTTAGAAGGGTCTCGGTACCCAAGTTTGTCTAAGTTCTGCTTTTCATCTGCAAACAAATGGTCAGGCTGAGTGGACCATACAGACTTTAGAAGATATGTTGAGGGCATGTGCGCTTGATTTTAAAGGTAGTTGGGTTAAGCACTTGCCATTGATTGAATTTGCGTATACCAATAGTTTCCATATTAGTATTCAAATAGCCCCATTCGAAGTTTTGTATGGGAGAAGATGTAGATCACCTATAGGTTGGTTTGAGGTAGGAGAAGCAGCTGTGATTGGGCCTGATTCTGCGTTCGAGGCTATGGAAAAAGTTAAGTTGATCCGAGAAAGATTGAAGATCGTTCAAAGTTGTCAGAAGTCGTATGCAGATGTGAGAAGAAAAGATCTTGAGTTTAATGTTGATGATTTGGTGTACTTTTAAAGGTTTTACCTATGAAAGGGGTAAAGAGATTTAGGAAGAAGGGAAATCTTAGTCCCCGTTATGTTGGTCCGTATAGTATTCTGAGCCATGTTAGGAAAGAAGCATATGAGGTGGAGTTACCCGTAGAGTTGTCTAGCATTCATCTGGTATTTTATGTGTCCATGCTTAAGAAGTATATTGGTGATTCTGTCGTGGTTGATTCTTCCAAAAGCTTAGATATTCAGGATAGCCTTTCATTTGAGGAGATTCCGGTTGAGATTTTAGATTTTCAAACCCGTAGGCTAAGGAACAAAGAAGTTCCTTTGGTTAAAGTGCTTTGGAAAAATCAATCTGTTGAGAGTGCTACTTGGGAAACTGAAGCTGATATGTGAGCCAAGTACCCTCACCTCTTTTTTGTGAGTTCGAAGCGAGTAGAAGGTACCATTCTTTCTTAATTCCGCCCTCTTATTATTAAAGATTCAGCTGTGTGTCTACTTCCATCACAAATTTGTGCATTTTTTAGGGTATCCAAATGTATAGAGTGAAGTAAGCCCTTTGAGTGAGTCGTTCCAGCTATATGTCCTTATTTTCTCTTGTTCTTGGCCTATATGGCAATATTCGAGGATGAATGTTTCCAAGGGGGAGATATTGTAATACCACGAGACTCTAACCAATAGTGAAACCATGACTCAATCTCATGAGAAGTAATTATAGTGCTTTAGTTATTTTTTGATCAAGCGTGATGTGTATTAAGGCATCAAAGATGTCCTAGCGATTAGGTGAATCAAAACATTCCTTACCGATTGAATTCTTGGGAAGGATATTTCTATATTCAACTTCAAATGAGTATATCTCTATTATACTATGAATTATTGACCTCATGACCTACCAAAAGATAGATAATTGAACTAGCTTTCCAACTATACCAATTTCACCAAAATCCGGTATCAGAGCCAAGAGTTATGCCCATTTTACTCCAGCATGTCAGGCTGCAAAACTGAGTGACGACATTTGTGATAAGCTGTCACAAGTGTGACGACTCTAATGTCATCATCCTTAGGTAGATTTTCACCCCTAGTGACGACATTTTGTGATAAGTTGTCACAAGTGTGATGACTTATCACCAATGTCGTCAACCTTAAGCAGAAAGTCATAAAATCCATCCTTTTGTGACGACATTTAGTAACGACTTGTCACGAATGTCGTCAACAATTTTTTTCAGCAATTAAAGGACATTTTTGCAAGGGTATTTTGGTATTTTCCCATTTTTTGGAGGCCCCTATATATATAGAATTCCCATCTAAACCCTAGTTTCTTCATTCTCTCTTCTAATTCTCTTAAGAAATATATCTAGGATTTTTATTTAAGGACATTAATCTTCCAAAAATCATCCATAAATCTTCAAGATTTCTTCCATAATCAAGTTCCTCATAGTGTGGGCTTCGAGAATCATTTATTACAAGTGCGGATAGTCTCAAGCACTAGAATTCATCCAATTTCAAAGATTAAGGTATGTGGGGTTTTGAACAAGAACAATTCTTTCGTTCTTGTGCCCAAAGCTTTGATTTCTATCATGGATTTATATGATTTTTCAAGTGGGTTTGTACCTAAATTACTTCATCATGAGAATATAAATTGTTCAAGCTTTGTTATACATGATTATTTTACTATTCCCAAGTTATGACTTGATATTTAATATTGTGAATTTCATATTTCTACCATGAGTTGATATTTCAAGTGCTTTCAAGATATGTGTCAAGCTTTAAGCTTCCTTATGACAAACTGGATTATTGAGTATATTGATTCATGAGATTGAGTTGTTACAATGAGTCCTGATATTTCCTCAAAGTTATTGATGGTGTCATGATTTAATAAATTGATACATTTTGATATTGAGAAAGATTGATTTGATCTGAGTCGAGTTAGGAATCGACAAATTGATTATGATTTGATAAATGAGAAAGAGATTTGATTCGGTCTTCATGATAGACCCTTATGATGTTTGTGGTGGATTTTCTAATGCATTCTGAGCTTGTGTCTGGGAGTAGTATTTAGCACCGAGCGGAAAATATGATATTTCCTCTAAACTACGAGCCACTGTAGGATTGATATAGATAATTATGGGCCAGAGGCCGAGTATGAGATTGTGATCACTAAATTGAGGTTGTACTCCTTGGCAAGAGTACGACGCTCTCGCCAATATGGAGTTCTCTCCTTAGGAGGTCAAAACATTAGAATCCATTTAGCTCACATAGTTTATATCGGTTATAAGAACCTCCCATGTCCATAAGAGTTGAGTTTCTTGA
>NW_025847241.1:0-1305 GCF_002878395.1 Capsicum annuum | reverse complement strand
GTCTCTAATTTCTGCTTTGAGGGTGGAAATTTCACCTTTAAGATCAGATATAGATGGTTTGACAGGTTTGTCGAATCGATACATAACCTGTTTCATGCTAAAAGGCTGAACGATGGATTTGTGAGGCTTCTCTTCATGAGAGAGCATCATCCTTTTGAGTTCTAGATGGTATTTATTTCTAGTCTCCTCATCATGGATGTGCTCTATGATGTCAAACAAGATTTCTTTGGGATTTCCGGAGATAACATTAACGGTCTTTTTTGTAGAAGTACAAAAGGTACCGTTACAAATGCAATCTTGGCCAGACTGGGATTGATCGGACTCGTAGGCAGCATTGATGAATTCCTCGTTGCTATAGTCGTCACTAGAGGAGCTGAGAGAGTCGAAAGAATCTGATGAGTCTTCCATTATCGAGAATAATTTCTCTTTGGTTTCTTCAGAGAGACCTAATTGGTTGATCTTATTTTTCTTACCAGACTTACAATCCTTAGCTCTATGGCCCGTTTTACCACAAGTCCAGCAAGCATCTTTATTTTTAGAGAATTTTTTCCTAGCTTTCCTACTAGTTTTGTAAGATTCCCTTTTAAAGGACTCTTTTCTAGGTTTGGATTTTTTATGAGACTTATAGGATTTTCTCCTATGTTTCTTATTGGAAGGAGAGGATAGATTTGTGAAACCGTAATCTTGGCAGAAGGTTCCTAGCCCATATTTGGAAGTGTTGTCCTTCTTAAGTTGTTTCTTAAGCTTAAGGTCGGTGCAGAGGTCTACCCCTACTGTGGTGATGAAGCTTATTATATTCCCATAAGTTAAAATTCCGTAGGGGATTTTTCCTTCGAATCTATCTTTGATTTTGGTCCTAACCTTATCTACGAACAGAGGAGGAAGACCACTAATGAAACGTTCTTTCCAGAAGTCATTGTTGCAGTCAGGTCTAATCATGATTTTGACCAAGAAGATGTCTTTATACCATCGAAAGTCAGCTAAATCTTTGCAGGTGAGATTGTTAAGGATTTCTAAACTCCTATCTTGAAATAATTTGGGTTCACCTATAAAATGTCTAGCTATATGATATAGGAGGGTAGCACAGGCATCTTCTTTTGCGACCTGCTCAAGTTTTTCTTGCCCATTTTCACTTTTGACAACGACCGTTTCCATAGCCGTGGCCTCATATATAAGGCTTTTAACGTCATCTGTGAAATAGTTATCCCACCAGTGTTTTATCATACCAGTGAAGCCTGCTACGATCATTGTGGCTGCCTCTTTGTCAGAAGCCCCTCTAATTTTGTAAGCTGTGATGGCAACACC
>NW_025847240.1:0-1261 GCF_002878395.1 Capsicum annuum | reverse complement strand
ACCAGAGAATGATATCCATAAAATTTTATTGAAGATCAGTCCTAGTATCATTTGTTGGGAAATTGGGAAACAATGGTGTTCTTCTAAATTTGGAGGCCAAAGAAACTTCTGCTACAATAAGATGATTTATCAAGCTTTTGGTCTTATAAAATCTGTATTGATAAAATATTTTAAAGACTTGCAAGACATCAATCACTGGCCAACTCTGTGTCTCACAATAAAGAAGCTCAGGCCATTTCAAAAGTTACATCAGGTTACTTGGAGCTTCCCACAAGCTGACTGTATTAAAAATCAATACAGACGGTAGTTACTTACATGAAAGTGGTAAGGCTGGTATTGGTGGAATTGTATGGAATAGTCGAGGCGATATGGTTATGGCATTTTCCATTTCGTTCAGTTGTAGTAGCAGTAATATGGAAGAGGCGTTGTGAATATCAAGGATACACTAATTTCACTCTCGAACTAGACTCCACAATCATAACCAACAAGCTTAACAACAATCTTGTCACTAATATGAAGCTGAAAAAATTTGTGGACAACATCAAAAGTACGAAGAATAGAATTGGGATTCAAGTAACTTACTGTTTTCGAGAGGGGAATCAAGTTGCTGACTGGTTAGCCAAATTGGCTTCCACCTCTATGCAGATTATTATCACTCAGTCCCTTTCTCATCTTCCTAGACAGGCTAGAGGCTGCATCCAATTAGATAAATGGATGATGCCTAGTCTTAGATGTAAATATGACAAATCCAACTTCTTTGTTAGCTAGCATAGATTTATGTATGTACCCAGAAGGCAATATAATTGTTTATACCTTCTGGTGGGGTGATATGACTTATGATTGATATCATTAATGGTTGTGTGTTGTATCGAGGTCAGGCCTAGCCCCCCTCTGCCCCTTTTCACTAATGGGTAATTGATTTAAAAAGATGAAGAAGAAGAACAAAGTAACAAAATCAAAGATTAACGATGTTTTTATATTGAGGAATACTGGATTTTCGATTGATGTGTATGTGTCCTCGATCTGTTAAATTGAATTGCAGACTACTCTGCTTCTTTAATCTTGTCTGTCAAATTTCATCCAAGTTTCTGTTAAGATAATTGGGTAACAAAGTTTTATATATATATATATATATATATATATATACATATAAACATATATAAGTATAAAGCTTGTGGCGTTTGAATTAAAGCAATAATTTTGTTAGTGTGATCAAAAATTACCCTAGCATAAGAAGTGCTGGACCTTTCAATCTTGCATT
>NW_025847239.1:402-1176 GCF_002878395.1 Capsicum annuum | reverse complement strand
AATTTTTTTATCATACAGTAACTGATTAGTTCTAGTTCTAGTGACTCCAATAGATATTTCGAAGTTGCAAGAAAAGAAGTCAATAAATGATTAGGGCAAGCAAGAAAAATGAGAAGGCATACTAATAAAAACTTCTTCATTCTCCCATCACGAATTATGGGAGCATACATTGTTGAAAAATTATTTCCAAATTATGGCTTAAAAAAAGTGCGGTATTTCAATTATTCCATCATTTATATGAATAACTTACTCAATCACTATGGTATAAATGGTGGGACAAATATTCTCGATACTAACTAATTTCAGATATTTTAAAATTAATATTAATTTATTTTAATTAATGATGTGAACCTCTAATAAAAGGCCACATGACAAAACTGTTTTTGAAAACCCACCATTAGAAAGTAATCGTATGGATGAGCTGATTTTATAACGGTGATGGCACGAATGAGCCAAACTTTTAACTGATGACATAAATAAGTCATTTCTAATAGTTCAATGGCATATTTGAGTCTTTTCTTTTATATTAATTAATGACATGGACCTCTAATAAAAGCCCACGTGGTAAAGCTATTTTTGAAAATCCACCGTTAAAAAGTAATGGCATGGATGAGCTGGTTTTGTAACGACGATGACATAAATGAGCTAAATTTTTAACTGATGGCATAAATGAGTCATTTCTGATAGTTCAATAGGATATCTAAATGTTTTCCCATATCAGAATAACTAGTTTTCAACCAAAACGACCCCTTATTCATGCGTGGTGAATTACGT
>NW_025847239.1:0-302 GCF_002878395.1 Capsicum annuum | reverse complement strand
AAAAAAAAAAAAATTCAAATTTACATATTTTTTTCAATATATACACACCTATATACATTTTAAATACGTTAAACAATATACATACAACATATATACACTAAATATATACTACTTTAGAAAATATATACACATGTATACATTAAATATATACTAGTTTAGAGTCTATATAAATTATACAAACATATATACGTACAATATATATATATATATATATATATATACACACATATACTACTTTAAATAATATACATACAACATATATATACTAAATATTTACTAATTTAGAAAACATATACACATGT
>NW_025847238.1:0-2081 GCF_002878395.1 Capsicum annuum | reverse complement strand
TTATTAGATTGCCGCCTTTATTGTATTGCTTAATACTCTGAGCAATACAATAAAGGCGGCAATCTAATAATGAAGCTTGATATGGCCAAGGCATATGATAAAATATCATGGAATATTTTAATGAGTGTTATGAAGAGGTTCGGTTTTTCTGGTATTTGGGTGGATATAATTTGGAGGATTATTGCCAATGCAGGTATTCCATTCTCATTAATGGAACTAGGGTGGGGTTTTTTAGCTCCTCCCATGGCCTTAAACAAGGTGATAACCTCTGTCCTTCTCTCTTCATTGTTGGCTCTGAGCTTTTATCTACAATGTTGAACAATCTAAACTCCGATGAGAATTTTACTACTTTCAGCATAAATCACAATGGCCGTATCATTAATCATCTAGCTTACGCTGATGATATAGTGATTTTTAGAGGGGATAACAACAAGACGATCAAACTCATTAAGCATCAAATCAGGAGGTACGAAAAAGCCTCTGGTCAAAAAGTGAATAATGACGAGCTTTTTCGTAACTGCTCCAAATACTTCTCCTCATAGGATTAATAGAATGAGAAGAATGACTGGTTATATGGATAAAAAATTTCATTTCAATTATTTGGGTTGTCCAATATATAGTGCAAAGAAAAATCTGAGGTATTTTGATAGTATACTTGGAAAAATTGTTAATAGGCTAAATGGATGGCAAAGTAGCAAGCTTTCTGATGGTGGAAAAATTACACTTATTAAGCATGTCCTGCAATCCATACCTATTTATACTCTCTCTTCCCTCAACCCGCCTAAGGGTACCATCTACCTTATCGAGATGTATTTTGCTAATTTTTTTTAGGGAACTAGTGATGGTAGAAATAAGTATCATTGGAGTAAGTGGTAAAATCTATGTTTCCCGAAAGATGAAGGGGGCATTGGAATAATAAGGATGCATGATATCTCCAATTCATTGATACTTAAAAGATGGTGGAGGTTCAGGACCCAACCATCTCTTTGGGCTGATTTTTTAATGAAGAAATATTGCAAGAGATCACATCCAGTGAGCAAAGTTCCTAGGTCCGCTGACTCATACAATTGGAAAAGCCTGATGAAGATCAAAGCGCAAGCAGAACCTCACATTATATGGAAAGTTCAAGAAGGAAATTCCATCTTTTGGTGGGACAACTAAACAGGTTTAGGTGCCTTCGCCAAGCTGTGCCTGGGCCCAGGTAAGTCTCCTAAAATTCTTATCAACTCTTTTATTGAGAATGGTACCTGGAACTTTGAAAAGTTAAGTACGGTTATTCCTAATTACATTGTGAACCTGATTTCTAATGTTGTAATTGGTAATTACAATTAAATTGACAACCCCATTTGGAATCCCTCTGAGAATGGTATATTCACTAATAATTCTGCCTGGCAGATTGTTAGGAAACAAAGACCAAAAAATGATTTCCTGAATAATCTTTGGCATAATAGAGTTCTTTTTAAAATATCTTTTCTGGCATGGAGGATGATTAAAAGGAGATTACCTTTTAATGACGTCATCATTAAATTTAATATTAACTCACAAAGTGATTGCTTTTGTTGTAGGATTGTATAAAATGATACTATGCATCATGTTTTTGGCAAGGTGACACAGCAAAGCACATAAGGAATAACATGGGAAATCCCTTTGGAATTCAACATGTAAATCAACCAATTGTCGACACCTTTAACACTTGGTGGAGTGTAAGACCAGAGAATGATATCCATAAAATTTTATTGAAGATCACTCCTAGTATCATTTGTTGGGAAATTTGGAAACAATGGTGTTCTTGTAAATTTGGAGGCCAAAGACACTTCTGCTACAGTAAGATGATTTATCAAGCTTTTGGTCTTATCAAATCTGTAGTGATGAAATATTTTAAAGACTTGCAAGACATCAATCACTGGCCAATTCTGTGTCTCACAATAAAGAAGCTCAGACCATTTCAAAAGTTACATCAGGTTACTTGGAACTTCCCTCAAGATAACTGTATTAAAATCAATACAAATAGTAGTTACTTACATGGAAGTGGTAAGGCTGGTATTGGTGGAATTGTATGGAATAGTCGAGGCGATATGGTT
>NW_025847237.1:581-1285 GCF_002878395.1 Capsicum annuum | reverse complement strand
ATGTATATTGTAGTATATATTTTATTTAAAGTAGTACATATATTTTGAATGATGTGTATATATGTGTATATATCTTCTACAGATGTATATATTTAATGTATCCAAGTGTATATGTTTTACAAATTAGTATATAACTATATATATATAAATACATATTGTAGTATATATATATGTATATTCTAGTATATATTTTATTTAACGTATGACATATATATTGAATGGTGTGTATATATCTTATATAGATGTATATATTTAACGTATACAAGTGTATATGTTTTATAAATTAGCATAATATAACTATCTATGTATTGTAATCCATGTATATTGTAGTATATATTTTGTTTTAAGTAGTACATATATATTGATTGGTGCGTATATATGTGTATATATCTTATATAGATGTATATATTCTACGTATATAAGTGTATATGTTTTATAAATTAGTATAATATAACCATCTATACATTGTAATACATATATATGTATACTGTAGCATATATTTTATTTAAAGTAGTACATACATATTGAATGGTGCGTATATGTGTGTACATATCTTCTATAGACGTATATATTTAACGTATACAAGTGTATTTGTTTTATAAATTAGTATATAAGTACATATATATAGTAGTGTGTGTGTATATATATATATATATACATATATATATATATATATATTGTAGTATATACTTTATTTAAAGTAG
>NW_025847237.1:0-481 GCF_002878395.1 Capsicum annuum | reverse complement strand
GTAGTATATACTTTATTTAAAGTAGTACATATTATTGAATGGTGCGTATATATGTGTATATATCTTATATAGACGTATATCTTCAACGTATACAAGTGTATATGTTCTATAAATTAGTATGTAACCATATATATATACATATTGTTGTATATATATATGTATATTGTAGTATATATTTTATTTAAAGCAGTACATATATATTGAATGGTGCGTATATATGTGTATATATCTTCTAAAGCAGTATATATTTAACGTATACAAGTGTATATGTTTTATAAATTAGTATGTAAGTATATATATATATATATACTATAGTATATACTTTATTTAAAGTAGTACATATATATTGATTGGTGCATATATATGTGTATATATCTTCTATAGACGTATATCTTTAACGTATACAAGTGTATATGTTTTATAAATTAGTATGTAACTATATATATATATATATACATATTGTTGTATATATATATATATG
>NW_025847236.1:0-1018 GCF_002878395.1 Capsicum annuum | reverse complement strand
TCTTTGCAAAGACTGTATTATTGATCTTACTGCAGGCAGCGACATGAATTCTTTCCTAGCTTGCTGAGTTAAAGTCTGTACTAGTTCCCTTTCATAATTCTCATCATAATGCATGCACCAACAATTTATTGTGTTTCTCACAGCATCTTTAATATCCCCTTCACGGGTTTCAATCCATCGTAATTTTTCATACAAAGATGGTTTGTGTGACTGTCCCAATCCCTTGATTACTTTATAAGTAACTCTCCAAACTATTTCTCCAATCTCATCATATTGGTTTTTAACAATTCTGGATTTGGTAAGTTCAAATTCTTGAGGAAATACATAAAGTTTCTCAACAATTATCAGGCTCACATAAGCTGTATCATCATCTTTAAAAGGAGGTGCAAGGTTCTGTGTTGTACGAGCATACTCCAAAATTTGTTTGATTAAATCATGTTTGCTCCCCAAGATTTTCTCAAGACCCATGATAATGAGTTGTACTTCCCATACCACTTAGTATGCAAGGAGTACTCTTCGATAATGTTATCAACACAAGTGTAAGCAAACTTTACAAGTAGATCAATCTCCAACTTAAAATTGATGCCTGAAATATTGACTGCACAAGGAAGAGTACTTCCAGCATTACGAAATTGGGGGAACACATGAATTTGACTAGAAGATGTGGATAACTTCATTGTTTGATGAAACTAATCCAAGCGTAAATATTGAATTTTGCAACTGGACTCATAAGTATATATAGAATAAAAAAAAAGTGTTTTCCCTTTTTGTGTAGGATTAGGACTTGCACTTGGATTCATAGCTGTTACCAAAATACGCGTGAAATAGCTTACCAAATATATATGGTATCTTGATTACCACGCATATCCATTTAAATACATTATATGATTATTTTTCTAACCAATTAGATTAATTATACTAGTCAAGTATACGTGTTTTGCACGCGTGTCTCGTGTTAATCAATAAAACTATACATCAATGAAAATTTTAATGAATTAAAAATTTTTTTGCTCATCAA
>NW_025847235.1:0-2961 GCF_002878395.1 Capsicum annuum | reverse complement strand
AGCTAGTTTATTCTCTATAATGGAAGACTCACCTGAATCTTCAGAGTCCTCCTATACCTCATCAAGTGAGGACTACAGCGATGAGAAATTCATCAATGCTGCTTATGAATCTGATCAATCCCAGTCTGGACAAGAATGTACTTGTAACGGTACCTTCTGCACCTGCACCAGGAAAACTGTTAATGTCATTTCAGGAAATCCTAAAAAAATCCTATTTGACATTATAGAACACATCCAAGATGACGAGGCTAGAAATAAATATCTTCTAGAACTCAAACGATTAATGCTTTCTCACGAAGAAAAACCCCCCAAACCCGTTATTCAGCCCTTCAGCATGAAACAGGTTCTGTCAAGGTTCGATAAACCTGTCGAGCCATCTATTGCTGATCTCAAAGGGGAAATCTCCACCCTAAAGGGAGAGATCAAGAATCTGAAGATTCGTCTTGACCAGTAGAACTTAACGTTCTTATAGATCAAGTCCTTGGTTGGAAATTTTCGTTATCATTTCTGGGGTTTGTAAGGATTGCTCAATTTTTTTGATATGAACATCTTGTTTAAGAAAATTGACATGAGAAGAAAGTCTATTAATTTTAAAAACCGTTTGTTCTTTAATAAGGTTTCCTTCTTCTTGCGAGAGGGGCCTTAATAAAGGGAAAAACAAGGTTTGGTTTAGGAAAGTAGTACGAATTCCATCGTAGTCACTCCAGTAAGGTCTAATCTGGTTGACGAAAGGTATTCCTAGAATGATATCTTTTGTGATATCTTCGGTGATGACGAAGTCATTAACAAGGCAAATGCCATTGTTACAGACATGAGCTTTAGGGAGTTGATAATGAATTGTCATTTTTTCTCCCGTTGTTGAGTAAAGGCGAGAGGTGCTCTTTGTAAGGTACTTAGTAGGCACAAGACCTTTAACAATACAGTTACTATCTGCTCCTGTATCGAAGAGGGCGACCCTGTTAAGAACGAAGTCTTTGTTTATGACGCTTTTTATGGCTATATGTTCGCTATAAGCCTTTATGGCTAAAATAGTTTTGCCGGACGTGGAAGGCGAATCTGAGCCAGGAAAAGAACTAGGCTATCGCAATTTCTCTGGTATTATCCTGAGAAGATCCCTTTTGTTAGGGATTGGATGTCTAATCCATTTTAAGACCGCATTCAAAGGCTTTTAATTTATTACAAGTCTAGGAGTGCTGCGCTCCTAGGTGGAACCTCTATGCGAGACAGACCGTCGAAATGAAGAATTTCGAGGAGTGTCGAAGCCGAGGAACTTTAAATCAATCGAGCCATCGGGATGCTGAATAACTCGTTGTATTTGAGATTTTTTGGGATATGAATGAATAGGTTGTGTGATAGCATCAAAGTGCCATTCATTATTATGGATGACTTCTTCCCAAACCAAGGGTTTAGGGACAAAGACATTGGATCTGTCTTTATTGGCCTCCATAAGGGTGGTGACGCCCCTAGGACTTGTGAATCAAAAGATTTCTCCTCCAGAGTCCCCCAAGACTTTCCCAATCATCCAGGGCAGTGATCTGCCAACATGGCTTTGATACCAGAAAACGGATCGTGCGTATAATCTTCAGAGTCCTCCTATACCTCATCAAGTGAGGGCTACAGCGATGAGGAATTCATCAATGCTGCTTATGAATCTGATCAATCCCACTCTGGACAAGAATGTACTTGTAACGATACCTTCTGCACCTGCACCAGGAAAACTGTTAATGTCATTTCAGGAAATCCTAAAGAAATCCTATTTGACATTATAGAACACATCCAAGATGACGAGGCTAGAAATAAATATCTTCTAGAACTCAAATGATTAATGCTTTCTCACGAAGAAAAACCCCCCAAACCCGTTATTCAGCCCTTCAGCATGAAACAGGTTTTGTCAAGGTTCGATAAACCTGCTGAGCCATCTATTGCTGATCTCAAAGGGGAAATCTCCACCCTAAAGGAAGACATCAAGAATCTGAAGATTCGTCTTGACCAGGTAGAACTTAACGTTCTTACAGATCAAGTCCTCAAAAGTATTTTCCCCCCAGAAAAGATTTCTCCTCCAGAGTCCCCCAAGACTTTCCCGATCATCCCTAATGACCATCTTAGAGATCCAGAGCCTAGTTCTTTTCCTGGCTCAGATTCGCCTTCCACGTCCGGCAAAGCTATTTTAGCCATAATTCCCTAATGCATTTTGGGAAAGGAAGAAACACTTGGTTGAACTTCCTTACATCCCAGGGTTTGACGAACAAACCATTCCCACTAAAGCCAGACCCATCCAAATGAACCAAGAAATAATGGAAGTCTGTAAAATAGAAATTAGTCATCTTCTAAAAAATGGTATTATTAGAAGCTCTAACTCCCCCTGGAGTTGCTCTGCCTTTTATGTCAATAACAGTGCAGAAAAGGAGCGCGGCACTCCTAGACTTGTAATAAATTACAAGCCTTTGAATGCGGTCTTAAAATGGATTAGACATCCAATCCCTAACAAAAGGGATCTTCTCAAAAGAACTTTCAAGGCCAACCTTTACAGTAAATTTGATATGAAGTCAGGATTTTGGCAAATTCAAATCGCTGAAAAGGATAAATACAAAACAGCATTCAATGTCCCGTTTGGGCACTATGAATGGAATGTTTTGCCCTTTGGCCTCAAAAACGCTCCATCAGAATTTCAAAATATTATGAATAATATCTTCAACCCTTATACTTATATGTCAATTGTTTATATTGATGATGTGCTTATTTTCTCAGAGAACATTGATTCTCATTTCAAACATTTAAATACTTTCTTTAAGGTTGTTAAACTTAATGGTTTGGTTATTAGTACCAAAAAAATGAAGCTATTCCAAACGTCTATCAGATTCTTAGGACACGATCTTTACCAAGGTAGCTATAAACCTATTTGCCGAGCCATTGAGTTCTCCTCTAAATTCCCTAATGAAATTACTGATAAAACGCAGCTCC
>NW_025847234.1:348-1355 GCF_002878395.1 Capsicum annuum | reverse complement strand
TATAGAAACAATAAAGTGAAGAAATATGTCCATATGGAGTTGATGCAGAAGGAAAGTTTAGCAAAGAACTGCCCTCGCATTTTGGCAAAGATTATGGCACTAAATCTTGACTTTATCTTTCGAGACATGGGCGAATGTAATCTTGATTTGACTCGAGAGTTTTATACCAACTGGTCCCCAAGGACTACGGGAAAAGAAGTAAAGATTCGGGGGCAAGTCTTGCAATTGAACGCTGATTTCTTCAACTCTTTCCTGGGTACTCCAAGTGTAGATCAATCACCACTCAAGGAGCTCTACAATAGACCTCCCTACAGAGCCATCAGACATACGCTGTGTGGATCAAGGTCCATGACCCGGTGGACTCGTCACAAAGATAATGGTCGTCACAATACTTACCCATATGCTTTTTTGAACAGAGAAGCTCGCATATGGTTAAGAATAGTCAACTCCTGCTTGATTCCTGGGACACAATACACTAAGTTCATGTGTGATCGAGTCTGCTTGGTATATGCTCTAATGAAGAATGTTCCCATCAACATTGGTACCGTTATACGAACGTCGATGCAAAAAGCAAGGGTGCACAAAAGGTCTCATTTCAACTTTGGCAACTTGTTGACTGCAATTTTAAGAAAAGAGCACATTGAGGAGGAGGCAGCAGACCATAAGTTTCCACATAACCCAAAGAAGGTAGATCTCACGAAAATCAAAGATCCAGAAACTGGTCAAGGCATCAACCTTACCACTGCTGAGAGACATGCTCGAGATGAGAGTTTTTTTTGCTATCTGTATGGCATGACTAGGTTCACTATGATGAATGTGGGTCATGTGCCGACTGATGCAGAGGCTCAGCAGTTGGACTATGACTACCCACTTAATGAGCATGCTCGGGCCATGTGTAGAGTGGGGGTAAATTTTGAAGAACCTCTAGATGATGATGTGCCGACAGACGATGATCACCAGCTGCTAGACTCTGATGTGGAGGACAACTCTGATGATGAAGACTTTGA
>NW_025847234.1:0-248 GCF_002878395.1 Capsicum annuum | reverse complement strand
GATGATGTGCCGACAGACGATGATCACCAGCTGCTAGACTCTGATGTGGAGGACAACTCTGATGATGAAGACTCTGATGATGATTCTGACGCAGGGGGTATGACCCCGGATATAGAGGAGGAGTCTGAGTAACCAGGTTTTTGCTTATTTATTTACACTGAGGGCAGTGTGTTCCTTCTTAGTGTGGGGTGTTGCACTGCATACTGCTTGCCCTTATTTATTCTATAGTCGTTTTGATTTAGTTGTAG
>NW_025847233.1:0-1224 GCF_002878395.1 Capsicum annuum | reverse complement strand
TACCACCATTGACATGGCTCACTTTCAAATCAAAATTTGGGGCTAATCTCCTCCTTTGTACTTCATGCAACTACACTTAATCAAAAACAACAAAAATGATTAGAAGGATGGGTTGCCTCCCACCAAGCGCCTTAGTTTTGGTCATGGCTCGACTCTTCTTTTTGAATTTTTATTTATCAAAAACAAACTCCTAGTAAAACAAAAATAATTAAAAATGATGGGTTGCCTCCATGTAGCGCTTGATTTATTATCGCACCACGACATAGTTATCTCGATTACTTAGACTTCATCAAGATATATGGTGGCTATACATTTTATCGAGTCGGTTGGACCGATATATAGCTTCACTCTTTGGCCATTCACCTTAAAGACACTACCATCATCGTTTTCTAACTCCACTACTCCAGATGAGTAAACTTAGCTGATTCTGAATGGACCAGACTATTTAGACTTCAACTTACCTGGAAATAGCTTCAGTCTGGATCTGAAAAGGAGTACCAAATCGCCTTTCTAAAAGTTTTTTTGGATAGTTCTTCGATCATGGTACTTTTTCATCCTTTCCTTATAAAGATCTGCTCTTTCATATGCATTTAGAAGGAATTCATCCATCTCATTCAGCTGCCCCAATCTCATACTAATAGCATCATCCTAGTTCAGGTTAAGCTGCTTCAGTGCCCACGTTGCTTTATGTTCTAGCTCAATTGGCAAATGACAAGCCTTTCCATAAACTAGTTGGTATGGTGACATGCCAATTGCTGTCTTAAACGCGGTCCTATATGCCCATAAGGCATCGTCTAGCTTCCTGGACCAATCTTTCCTGCTGGCATTCACAGTCTTAGCAAGGATCAGCTTCATTTCCCAGTTTGAAACCTCCACCTGCCCACTAGTTTGTGGGTGGTACGGTGTAGCTACCTTATGTTGCTTAACCCCATACTTTGCCAATGCGGCTCTGAACAGCTTGTTGCAGAAATGTGATCCTCCATCGCTTATGATGGTACGGGATACCCCAAAACGAGAGAAGATATTTCTCTTTAAGAATGCCACAACACTCTTACCTTCATTATCAGCTAGAGCGACTGCTTCGACCCATTTGGATATGTAATCCACAGCAACTAAGATATATTTTATCCCAAATAAGCTCACAAAT
Organism: Capsicum annuum; assembly: GCF_002878395.1. Lineage (NCBI taxonomy): Eukaryota > Viridiplantae > Streptophyta > Magnoliopsida > Solanales > Solanaceae > Capsicum > Capsicum annuum. The sequence continues at coordinate 77 of NW_025847233.1, read as the reverse complement.
GGGCCCATGAAGTCAATACCCCAGATATCAAATAACTCTACTTCAAGCATTTTGGACATGGGCATCTCATGGTGCTT
>NW_025847232.1:637-1201 GCF_002878395.1 Capsicum annuum | reverse complement strand
TTATTTAATTTTGATATTGTATATTGTTGGCCCAAATGTGTTCTTTGCCTACATGTTTATCGCTTTGATATTATTTGAATTGCGATATAAATTGTCTTCTCTCGCACACCCATCTGAGTCTTCTGAGATATTGTATATTTGGAGATGCGGTATACGCTCCCGAGTTTGAGATACCAGAGATGCGGCAACGCTCCTGGAAAGGATTCTGTAGTCACCCATGACTTAGGACGGAAAGGGACCAACAGTGAGGCCGGAAAGCCCTGCTACCGGTAAAGCTGTCCCTTGCCGACTCAAGTTGTCCGCTCGTTTTATTGACAGTCTAGATACCTAACTCCACCTGGTTAAACCTAACATAACTGGACTTAGACATGGCTATCCCTAATAGACTGCGTTCTATTTGTATCATGTGTATTTTTGACTTAGTGGGGCTCGACCCTGGGGTCGGGTCCGTCTAGGTCAGGTTTTACCTTTTGAGACCATCATGTACATTTTATGTGCTACTTGTTGCATTATAGGAAACGCCATATCGAATGTTGACCGGCTTTTAAGTGAATTAATTGATCT
>NW_025847232.1:0-537 GCF_002878395.1 Capsicum annuum | reverse complement strand
TTCACCTTTTGAGACCATCATGTACATTTTATGTGCTACTTGTTGCATTATAGGAAACGCCATATCGAATGTTGACCGGCTTTTAAGTGAATTAATTGATCTGAAAAAGGGGTTAAATAAAAATTTTTAAGGATTTATTTTAGAAAATATATAAGATTTTACATAGAACTTTTTTTTTGTTTTGTCAAGATTAAGTCGTTTTAACGTCGTGGTCTCGTTATGTCTGTTTTCTTTGGTTTAAAACTCTTTCTCAGGAATATCATAGAGCCCATTTTTGTCAAACATTTTAAATAATTTGGTCCACTATTTTATTTTAATAATTATTTCTGATCTGTCTGGTTCAAATGTCATCAAATTATTGTCTCTACTCTAGGGTGTTTGAGAAGACTTGGATACTTCCTGTTTTGTCAGATATTATTTTCTCATGCTCATTTTGAAATCTTATTCCGTGTCATCTCGTCAACGTCTTTCGAAAATTATTTTTATCCTGCTTTAGGAGGTTTAGAATAGAATTCTTATTTGCCATCATTATCCTAT
>NW_025847231.1:0-1031 GCF_002878395.1 Capsicum annuum | reverse complement strand
TTAAGTAGACTACAACTGGAAATAAATAAATAAGTTTAATTTTACTCATTTGTTTTCAGCATGAGACCAACAGGACAACCTCCTGCAGACAAAGGCAAAGGTGTAGCTTCGTCTTCAGAGTCTTACCAACAGACAATGTTAGGTAACTTAAATTTTAGACCACTAGAATCCCTAGAAACAATGAAAAGAATTCATTTCGGACCATTTAATTTAATTGCATACCCTGATAGCAACATATCCTTTAGAGTAAGACCAGATTACGTTTTAGACAGACCCTAAAGGTGTTTAGTAGATAACCTCTGGATCTCTTATAATAGACAAAACCATAATCATTTTATGGCATCTATGAACTCTTTATGCCATTACATGGCAGAAAAAAGTAGGCCTCGTTTTAAATACTATGTAGTCATTCATGGAAAAACTAACGGAATTTTTCAAACATGGTTAGAAGTATTATACTCCATACAAGGTTTTAAAGCCCCTCTTTTTAAAGGTTTCAATGATTTTACCGAAGCCACCAATCATGCTAGAGGATATTTAGGGCCAAATTATTATATATCTCCTTCCCTTAGACAAAATCCAGACCAAATACCGCAGTATAATTTGCAAAAAGAGACTGGAAAGATTATTTTTTGCAACCATTGTTCTTCAATGACGGAGAACTTCAAGAAGCTAAATGCCCAAAAAGAATCACTCCTCATGGAAAACACTAGATTGATCAAACAAATACAAATATTAGAGTTGAAAAATTAATTAAATATACTTATTATAAAATCTTTCCTTATCAGAAGTCATCAAAATTAGTGACAATTAATATTTTCCTATTAGTTTAAGAATTCTAAATCAACTAAATTTTATAATAAAAATATTTGAAAAATCTAAAAATAAATATAAAACAGTTAGAATAAGAAAAATTTAAGAAGTACCAGATTTTAAAAAGTTTTAAGTAAGTTGTAAGAATTGAATTTGCTTTAGACAAAATCATCTTTTCACTATTTTTTATAATATTTAAGAGTTAAAAATTAATTAAA
>NW_025847230.1:942-1393 GCF_002878395.1 Capsicum annuum | reverse complement strand
ATTCATTTATATATGATGTATGATAAAATTACAATGTAGAGGGGGGGGAGGGGGGGGGGGGCTAAATAATGTATAGATATTATAATGCGAATTAATTTTTTAAAAAATAAAATAAAGTAAATAAGTATAAATTTAATATATTCAGAAGAGACATATAACTTTTACAATTATGGTTCCTTAATAATATTTGTGTATCTCATGAATTCAAATGTAAAAATATATAATATATCTGCAATTATTGAAGTTTTATGAATACTTTGTAAAAAAAGTTCTTACATATAAAAAAAAATATGAACTTATTTTAAAACAATAAAGTATCAAGTATACATAACTTTCTTTACAATTTTTTTTAACAAAGTTTGATTTTACATTTTTTTTTTTTAGAAAAAGTACAATAAACATTCGCAAATAATATGTTGCAATAAGATAAAATATTAACTTGGTGTATTTA
>NW_025847230.1:0-842 GCF_002878395.1 Capsicum annuum | reverse complement strand
AAAAAATAAAATAAAGTAAATAAGTATAAATTTAATATATTCAGAAGAGACATATAACTTTTACAATTATGGTTCCTTAATAATATTTGTGTATCTCATGAATTCAAATGTAAAAATATATAATATATCTGCAATTATTGAAGTTTTATGAATACTTTGTAAAAAAAGTTCTTACATATAAAAAAAAAATATGAACTTGTTTTAAAACAATAAAGTATCGAGTATACATAACTTTCTTTACAATTTTTTTTAACAAAGTTTGATTTTACATTTTTTTTTTAGAAAAAGTACAATAAACATTTGCAAATAATATGTTGCAATAAGATAAAATATTAACTTGGTGTATTTAAGAAGTTAGTTGAAGTTTAAGGTTATAAGTAGGTGATTACCTTTTTTTTGTATTTTAATTTTATCATTTGAAATTTAATTGATTCTTGAATATATATATATATATATATATATATACATTTTTTTTAGAAAAAGTACAATTAACATTCACAAATAATATGTTGCAATAAGATAAAATATTAACTTGATGTGTTTAAGAAATTAGTTGAAGTTTGAGGTTATAAGTAGGTGATTACCTTTTTTTGTATTTTAATTTTATCATTTGAAATTTAATTGATTCTTGAATATATATATATATATATATATATATATATATATAAAAATAAAGTATTAAGTATACATAACCAAATTTTTTTAACAAAGTATTAACTTGCTGTGTTTAAGAAGGTAGTTGAAGTTTGAGGTTATAAGTAGGTGATTACCTTTTTTTTGTATTTTAATTTTATCATTTGAAATTTAATTGATTCTTGAATATATATATATATATATATATA
>NW_025847229.1:0-2598 GCF_002878395.1 Capsicum annuum | reverse complement strand
TGAAGCAGACATGTCATATATGTGTGTGTGTATATATATATATATATGGAAGTGTGGACTTATATAGAATATTCCTCCATTATTTATCATATCTACTTCGGTCAATCCCAATTTTTAGACATCCTCCTTTATTCTGTATACAAAATCTTAGTCCGATAACAAAATCTGATCCTATATTTAAATCTCGTCCTAATATTTTATTAACATTGTAAACTGGGTTATAGAATTTATTGCATGTATTTAAAAAACTTATTTGTGCTTTTTCTATGTAATAATTATAGATATTTTGTGATCCATCCATTTGAGTGGCTGTTATAGGTCTTTCAAGTACTTTTAGTAAATGTTCCGGTACTATTTCTTTATTGATTAAACATAGATCGGCTGCATTTATGGTAAGACATCATAGTGAACAAATAAGAGGTAAAGCTCGTATGCTGATTAACTATAAAAGATTAAATGATAACACCCGAATAGATGCATATAAACTACCAGATAAAAGTGAGTTAATTAATAGAATTCAAAATAAAAAGATATATAGTAAATTTGACTGTAAGTCAGGTTACTGGCAAGTCAAAATGCACCCAGACAGCATACAATGGACGGCATTCACATGTCCAGGTGGACATTTTGAATGGTTAGTTATGCCGTTTGGGTTAAAGACAGCTCCACCCATTTTTCAACGAAAGATGGATAACATATTTGGAGAATATAAACATTTCATATTATTATATGTAGATGATATTTTGGTATTCAGTCAAAATATGCAAGAACACTTAGGACATTTACAAATAATTTTCAGATTATTTGTTAAACATGGAATAATCATAAGCAAAAAGAAAATGGAATTATGTAAGACTTATATTAATTTTTTAGGAATAACTTTAGCAAATGGAAAAGTAAAACTCCAACCACACATTGCAAAGAAGGTATTAGAAATGCCAGATAAATTAGAAAAGACAAAAGATTTCCAAAAATTTCTAGGATTAGTAAATTATGCAAGAAATTTTATTCAAGACTTAGGAAAAATAGCAGGACCATTATACGCAAAGACAGGTAGTAAAGGACAGAAAAATTTCAATAGAGAAGACATTAAATTAATCCAAAAAATAAAAGAAAAAATTAAAAATATTCCAGATCTAAAAATTCCATTAGAATCAGATTAATTAATCATTCAAACAGATGGAAGTGATTTAGGTTGGGGAGCTAACTTAAAAGCACGACCTAATAAATACAGTAATAAAAATGAAGAACAAATATGTGGATATCAGAGTGGGGCGTATAAAGAAAAAGGAAACATGAGTGCTATAGACCTAGAAGTATTAGCTATAATATACGGGTTAAATAGTTTCAAATTATATATTCTAAATAAGGAAGAAATTTTAGTTAGAACAGATTGTGAAGCTATAGTTAAATTTTATCAAAAAATAAATGATAAAACTAGTAGTAGAAGAAGATGGCTAAATTTTACAGACACCATATCTGTTCACAAGAATATAGTATTTGAACATATAAAAGGTAAAGAAAACGAATTAGCAGACCAATTAAGTAGACTACAACTGGGAATAAATAAATAAGTTTAATCTCACTCATTTGTTTTCAGCATGAGACCAACAGGACAACCTCCTGCAGACAAAGGCAAAGGTGTAGCTTCGTCTTCAGAGTCGTATCAATAGACAATGTTAGGTAATTTAAATTTTAGACCACTAGAATCTTTAGAGACAATGGAAAGAATTCACTTCAGACCATTTAATTTAATTGCTTACCCTGAGACTAATATATCTTTTAGAGTAAGACCAGATTACACTTTAGATAGACCCCAAAGGTGTTTAGTGGATAACCTTTGAATCTCTTATAATAAACAAAACCGTAATCATTTTATGGAATCCATGAACTCTTTATGCCATTACATGGCAGAAAAGAATAGGCCTAGGTTTAAATACTATGTAGTCATTCATGGAAAAACTAACAGAATTTTCCAAACATGGTTAGAAGTGTTAGATTCAATACAAGGTTTTAAAGCCCCTCTTTTTAAAGGTTTTAATGATTTTACCGAAGCCACCAATCATGCTAGAGGATATTTAGGACAGGACCAAACTACTATATATCTCCTTCACTCAGACAAAATTCAGATCAAATACCTCAGTATAATTTGCAAAAAGAGACTGGCAAGATTATTTTCTGCAACCATTGTTTTTCAATGACGGAGAATTTCAAGAAACTAAATGCCCAGAAAGAATCACTCCTCGTGGAAAATGCTAGATTAATAAAACAGATACAATTATTAGAAGCAAGACTCAACCAGCAGACAAATGTAAGCAAGACGGATGCAAAAACACAGACTCAGACTCAGAGTTCTACATCTCCTCAAAAAATGGATGAAAGGGTGTGCATTTCCCACTAAATGCTCAGAAATCCACTGTACCGGATGTTGGTACAGCTAGTCCGGTTCAAACGGTGACCGGTAAAGACAAATCAAACCCGTTAATGGCTGTCACTTTACCAAAAAGTGAAGATAAAGGTTGTTCATCAAAAAATAAGTTAACAAGATCAGGAAATAAGATTTTAAAGAAGACTTTAATATCTAAAAGAAAAAATGAA
>NW_025847228.1:0-1041 GCF_002878395.1 Capsicum annuum | reverse complement strand
GGGACTTGTTTTGAAGTTGTTCCTCTAAGCAGCTAGAGAAGATCCTACTGAACAATTCAACTTGGTTCTGTTTCGGAGAAAAAAATCTTGAATATACCAGTGATTGTTGACTTTAAGTAAAGCTGCAAACAGTCAGGAGAATGCATACCGTATTCCCATTCTGAAAAGAGCCCATGTTTTCCTTCATGTCCACCATATTTTCAGCTATAGCCTTGACAATCATGCCTAAAAATCCCGTTTAAGAAACCAGAATAAACATGAATTTCAAAGTCGACAGAAAGTGAAAAACTAACTGCGAAATATGTAAGAATAAAAGATAAGTTTGTCCATCGTTATAAAGACCTTCAAGTTTCTTAATTTCTTCATCTGTCGGTGATTGTTTTGGAAAGCTAGCCGACATTTCCAATCGCCTATGACTATCAGAATTGATTGTCACATGTGTTTGTTTTTGAATCCTTCCTCTTGAAGGGGTCAAGAGAGGAGACCTTAGAAGCTTATAACATCCGACGCCTCCAGTCATTTGTTTCCACTCGTGGTATGCTTTAAGTTCCAAAATGCAATCCACAACCTTAGTCGACGAACCTGCCTCAATATTTTCCTAAGAATGCACAAAATGAAATCAGAAGTTAGTATCTCTTTACAACCTCCGTAGAATATAAAACTTAAAACAAGTCAAAATTCTATAATTTTACCCTTTCAAAAATAGATCCCTCAAAAGCTGGTAGCTTTAAATCTTTTGCGGCTACTAAAAAGTTCTGGATGTTCTCAAAATATTGATATGCTGGCAGTGGCTGAGAATCCCACATGGTTGACTGTGAAAGAGTGTGGATTTCTATAACCTAATAACATAAAAACAACGATGAATGAAAAACGAATTTTGTATAAAGAGCGGGCTTTTGCATACTAGAGAGTGATGTACCTTCGGAACTGATCCTGGTTGAACTTTATTAATTAAATTGCAAAGTACAAAGCCACTTCTCAAACAAGAAACAAACTCTCTCAGACGGTTGTCTTGATATACCTAATGGCCCGACGAAACAT
>NW_025847227.1:0-1038 GCF_002878395.1 Capsicum annuum | reverse complement strand
ATGGTGCAAAATCAAATTCCATTGGCGAAATAGAACTAATGTTGACCATAGGGCCTGTTGAGTTCGCCATAGAGTTTCAAGTATTGAATGTAGACTCCTCTTACAATCTGTTGTTGGGAAGGCCGTGGATCCACAAAGCCAAGACGGTTGTATCTACACTGCACCAAATGATTAAGTTTGAGCATGACAGGCATGAAGTGGTTATTCATGGTGAAGGAGATTTGCCCGCCTGCGAAGATTTTCCCTTGTCTCTTATTGAAGCAAATAACGTAGAGGAGACATTCGTCTATCAAATTTTTGATACAGCACCAGTGAATCGTATTCTTGAATGACAGACTATACCAGGACCGCAATTGTCTTCTGTTTCTATCATAATGGTGAGTGAACTTTGGAAATACGAATTTGATCCAGGAAAGGGTTTGGGAACGTCTTTGTACGGTATAGCTTGTTCCATATGTTCGAGTGAGAATGTGGGCACGTTTGGTCTGGGATTTGAGCCTACAGCTGAAGATCTGAAGAAAGCGAAGGGAAGGAAAAAGAAAACATGGTCACTCCCTCTCCCAATGCCACTACTCAGTGAATCATTTGGTAAGAGCGGTGTCACGAAACATGTGGAATTTGAAGTTGAATTGGTTGATGACTGTCAGAACCTTTTTATTGAAGTTGATATGGTCGAAGCAGGAGAAGGTACAAGTATGGCAGACGTGCAATTCATAGGTCCAGCTGTCCGGCTCAATAATTAGGAAGTCACTCCTCTCCCCGTCAGGAGGGAGTTTTGGTAGTTTATTTTGTTTTTATTTCTGTTTATCCGAGTTATTTTAGGGTTGTAATTCGGATTTTAGTTTGTTTATGTTATATTGGCATCTATGTTTAAACCCTTCTATCTTTTTATTTAATGAAATGCAATGTCGCTTTTGTTTCGTGTCTTATATATTTTGTTTTTCTTTTTTACACAGTTCTCTTTATGCTGATTCTAATGACATGCATACAAAATTTTCAGCCTGATCTTAAAATCCAAACTAATCAAGATGTAATGAA
>NW_025847226.1:0-2305 GCF_002878395.1 Capsicum annuum | reverse complement strand
AATGATGAGGTAGTAAGGCTCAGGCCACAATTGATAGATTTGCACCGGGCATGGGCCAGCGGAATGCCTCCTCCTCCGCTCCCTGAAGGTCTTGGGAATATCTCTAACTGCCCACCGCTCTCTCAGGCACAATTCTCTATTCCTACTGAGTCACCTGAGCACGCGTCAGGATTCACTCTGCGACATTATTATCCTGGCAGTTCTGGTGTGCCCTTGGCAGCTCCCCAATCAAGACCCGTTGCTCATCCAGCGCCACCGATCACACCGGTATTCGTGGCTCCGCCACCATATGAAACTCCCATATATGCTGTGCACCCCACAATGAGGCTTCCTAGGTCTGCCAGTGAGCCAGTACTAAAGGTTCCAGATAGTCAGTATTATGCCCCTGAGCCTACTTTGGCAATGAATGAACCGTATGGGTACACTCAGCCGCCTGTATTTCCATTTGATACGGAGAAACCTATCGCAGCAGAGGAACAGGATATCATAGCCCGGAAATTGAAAAGCTTAGAACAAGCTATGAGGAATTTGCAAGGAATCGGAGATTATAGGAGTGTTTCCTATAAAGATCTTTGCATATTCCCAGACATCAACCTTCCCCCCGGTTTTAAGATGCCTAAGTTTGAGAAGTATGTAGGACATGGTGATCCCGGGGCACACTTAAGACGTTATTGCAACCAGTTGAGGGCTGCAGGAGGAAAGGAAGACTGTTCATGGCCTTTTTAATGAGAGTCTTTCAGATTTAGCTTTAGAATGGTTTATCGATCGAGACATCGATAAATGGAACAGCGGGGATGATTTGGCTTCTGAATTTGTTCAACATTTTTAGTACAACATCGACCTGATTCCAGACGAAAAATCCTTGGTCAACATGAAGAAAAAGAGCACTGAAGGTTTTAGGGAATACGCGATAAGGTGACGTGAATAGGCCACCAAGGTAAAGCTTTTAATGAAAGAAAGTAAGTTGGTAGAAGTTTTCATTTAGGCGTAGGATGAGACCTATTTTCAACATTTACTTCCAGCAATGGGAAAGTCTTTTATGGAAGTCCTCAAAATGGGGGAGATGATAGAGGACGAAATTAAGACCGGCCGAATAGTGAGTTTTGCTTCATTAAAAGCCATCACACAAGCGATTCAAGGTGGATCTAGCGCATTTGGAGGTAAAAAAAGAATGAGGACGTAGTGACTGTCATAGCTGGAACCCATTCCTATACCAAAAGACCACCTCACCCCTATCCCCAATCCCAAGCCTAAGTCTATGCCCAAGCTCCATATATTCCTCCCCACCATTACTACCCTCCACAAAACCCTTTATATTCCATTCCACCACTCTCGTACCCAGTATATAGCGCACAGCCATATGCCCAAACCCCTTCTTACCAGCAGTGGTGCGCGCAAGCTCCACAAAATTGCCCATTCGCTCCACCAAATTACCAAAACCCCTCTAGACTTAGTTTTCGTCCTAGGCCCGAGTATAAGAAAGAGAAGGTGGTCAAAATTCAATTCACACCTCTTGGGGAGTCATATGCTAGCTTGTTTGATAGGTTGAGAAAGTTGAAGGTTTTGAGCCCAATTCAAGGAAGGCTTTCAAATCCACCGCCAAGGAATCTCGATTATTCTTTAAGGTGGCGTACTATTCTGATATGCCAGGCCATGATATTGAGTAATGTTGGCATTTAAAGATAGCTGTCCAAGATTTAATTGACACAAATCAGATGCTGGTCCAGGCCTCAGAGGGTTGAAATATTAACCAGAATCCGCTGTCAACCCATGCTGAAGCCAATATGTTAGAATTGATATATGACGGGAAAGAGTCTTTGAGGGGTTATATAGCAGAGTCTTTGAAAGCAATGTCATTGAATCGAGAAGGAATGAGATAAGATAAAGCCCAAGAAAGCACAAAGAAGCTCCTGATCACAGTACAAGGCGCCAGAAGGTATGTTGATTTAAGCCAGGATAAACCTAAGTTGACAGTGGTGGGAGCTCTGAATCAGCTCATCTTGATAGTAAAAGGAGCACTGGCAGCGCCTATTGTCCTCAAAACGGTGACCCAACCTCCGATAGTTGATACGAAAAGGGTTCCCTGGAATTATGGGCGGACTGTGATGACCTATCACGGGAAAGAAGTAGTGGAAGATGTAGATGAGGTAGTTATTGAAGTTGTTATGGTTGAAGCAGGAAAAGGTACCAGTATGTCAGATGTACAATTCATAGGTCCAGCTGTCCGGCTCAATAATTGGGAAGTCACTCCTCTACCCGTCAGGAGGGAGTTTTGGTAGTTTATTTTGTTTTTCTTTCTGTTTAT
>NW_025847225.1:0-1980 GCF_002878395.1 Capsicum annuum | reverse complement strand
GTGTTTTCTTAATTTGATGACTTCTTTGCTCCCTTTTTGTTATATTTTATACCCTGAATTGGATCGTCGAGAACTAATAATATTTATATTTTAATTTAATATGATGTATATGTACAATAAAGGCTCCATTAATTGTGACTTAATTTTCCTCTACATCTTTTTCTTTGATGAGTAAACAAATTTTTAATTCATTAAAATTTTCATTGATGTATAGTTTTATTGATTAACAAGAGACACGCGTGCAAAACACGTATACTTGACTAGTATAATTAATCTAACTGGTTAGAAATATAATCATATAATGTATTTAAATGGATATGTGTGGTAATCATGATACCATATATATTTGGTAGGCTATTTCACGCGTATTTTGGTAACAGCTAGGAATCCAAGTGCAAGTCCTAATCCTACACAAAAAGGGAAAACACTTTTTTTTATTCTATATATACTTATGAGTCCAGTTGCAAACTTCAATATTTACGCTGCGATTAGTTTCATCAAATAATGGAGTCATCCACATCTGCTAGTCAAATTCATGTGTTCCCCCAATTTTGTAATGCTAGAAGTACTCTTCCTTGTGCAGTCAATATTTCAGGCATCAATTTTAAGTTAGAGATTGATCTACTTGTAAAGTTTGCTTACACTTGTGTTGATAACATTATCGAAGAGTACTCCTTGCATACTAAGTGGTATGGGAAGTACAACTCATTATCATGGGTCTTGAGAAAATCTTGGAGAGCAAACATAATTTAATCAAACAAATTTTGGAGTATGCTCGTACAACACAGAACCTTGAACCTCCTTTGCAAGATGATGATACAGCTTATGTGAGCCTGATAATTGTTGAGAAACTTTATGTATCTCCTCAAGAATTTGAACTTACCAAATCCAGAATTGTTAAAAACCAATATGATGAGATTGGATAAATAGTTTGGAGAGTTACTTATAAATTAATCAAGGGATAGGGACAATCACACAAACCATCTTTGTATGAAAAATTACGATTGATTGAAGTCCATGAAGGGGATATTAAAGTTGCTGTGAGGAACACAATAAATTGTTGGTGCATGCATTATGATGAGAATTATGAAAGGGAAATAGTACAGACTTTAACTGAGCAAGCTAGGAGAGAATTCATGTCGCTGCCTGCAGTAAGATCAATAATGCAGTCTTTGCAAAGAGTTCAACTTCCAGAAAATGAATGGACAGACGAGTGTATGATATGCAAGGAGAGTTACTCACCTGGATCAGAACCATACAACTTGCCTTGCAGCCACAGTTTCCATTATGGCTGCAGCGAAACTTGGCTTCTTAAAAACCCAAATTGTCCCATGTGTCATTACAAGTTGCCACCAACGAAATCCAAATAGATGTGATCTCTTTCTAGTAATTAAAATGTATTTTAAGATAGGTTAATACTGTCAAAAATTTATCTTTTCCCTTATGGCAAAACAATTCTAGTTATTGAATTTATTAATAGAATCGTGGCACATTCCAACACTTTCTCTTTTCCAATGGAAAAACTAGTCATATTTAGCATCAGGATACTTGTATTCACAACGCAAGATTGAAAGGTCCAGCACTTCTTATGCCAGGGTAATTTTTGATCACACTAACAAAATTATTGCTTTAATTCAAACGCCACAAGCTTTATACTTATATATGTTTATATGTACATATATATATATATAAAACTTTGTTACCCGATTAACTTAACAGAAACTTGGATGAAATTTGACAGACAAGATTAAAGAAGAGCAGTCTGTAATTCAATTTAACAGATCGAGGACAGATACACATCTTAGTCTACAAGAAATTAATCATTAGAATAGTCTAATAAACAAGACTAATACATATAGAGGAAGAAGATACAATATTATGATTTTCTAGAAAACCCATTTCTCAATCAATTGAAAATCCATTATTCCTCAATATAAAAACATCGTTAATCTTTGATTTTGTTACTTTGTTCTTCTTCTT
>NW_025847224.1:0-1656 GCF_002878395.1 Capsicum annuum | reverse complement strand
ATCAACCAATTGTCGACATCTTTAACACTTGGTGGAGTGTAAGACCAAAGAATGATATCCATAAAATTTTATTGAAGATCACTCCTAGTATCATTTGTTGGGAAATTTGGAAACTATGGTGTTCTTATAAATTTGGAGGCCAAAGACACTTCTGCTACAGTAAGATGATTTATCAAGCTTTTGGTCTTATCAATTCTGTAATGATGAAATATTTTAAAGACTTGCAAGACATCAATCACTGGCCAACTCTGTGTCTCACAATAAAGAAGCTCAGGCCATTTCAAAAGTTACATCAAGTTACTTGGAGCTTCCCTCAAGCTGACTGTATTAAAATCAATACGAACAGTAGTTACTTACATGGAAGTGGTAAGGCTGGTATTGGTGGAATTGCATGGAATAGTCGAGGCGATATGGTTATGGCATTTTCCATTCCTGTCAGTCGTAGTAGCAGTAATATGATAGAGGCGTTGGTAGCCGAGTTTGGAGTGAAATGGTGTGAATATCAAGGATCCACTAATTTCACTCTCGAACTAGAATCCACGATCATAACCAACATACTGAACAACAATCTTGTCACTAATATGAAGCTAAAACAAGTTGTGGACAACATCAAAAGTATCAAGAATAGAATTGTGATTCAAGTAACTCACTGTTTTCGGGAGGGGAATCAAGTTGCTGACTGGTTAGCCAAATTGGCTTCCACCTCTACGCAGATTCTTATCACTAAGTGCCTTTCTCATCTTTCTAGACAGGATAGAGGCTTCGTCCAATTAGATAAATGGATGATGCCTAGTCTTAGATGTAAATACGACAAATCCAACTTCTTTGTTAGCTAGCATAGATTTATGTATGTACCAGAAGGCAATATAATTATTTATGCCTTCTGGTGGGATCATATCACTTATGATTGATATCACTAATGGTTGTGTGTTGTATCGAGGTCAGGCCTAGCCCCCCTCTGCCCCTTTTTGCTAATACAACACAACTCAAAGCTCATCTGGGTAATTGATTTTAGAAAAAAAAAAGAAGAACAAAGTAACAAAATCAAATATTAACAATGTTTTTAGATTGAGGAATAATGGATTTTTTATTGATTGAGAAATGGGTTTTCTAGAAAATCACACTATTGTATCTTCCGTCTCTAGATGTATTAGTCCTATTTATTAGACTATTATAATAATTGATTTCTTGTAGATTAAAATGTGTATTTATCCTCAATCTGTTAAATTAAATTGCAGACAGCTCTGCTTCTTTAATCTTGTGTGTCAAATTTCATCCAAGTTTCTGTGAAGATAATCAGGTTACAAAGTTATATATATAAATATATATAAGTATAAAGATTGTGCCGTATGAATTAAAGCAATAATTTTGTTAGTGTGATAAAAAATTACCCTGGCATAAAAAGTGCTGGACAATTCAATCATGCATTGTGAATACAAGTATCATGATGCTAAATATGACTAGTTTTTCCATTGGAAAAGAGAAAGTGTTGGAAGGTGCTAAGATTCTATTAATAAATTCAATAACTAGAATTGTTTGGCCATAAGAGAAAAGATAAATTTTTGACAGAATTAACCTATCTTAAAATACATTTTAATTACTAGAAAAGGATCACTTCTATTTGGACTCCGTTAGTGGCAACTTGTAACGACACAT
>NW_025847223.1:698-1028 GCF_002878395.1 Capsicum annuum | reverse complement strand
TTAGATGTAAATATGACAAATCCAACTTCTTTGTTAGCTAGCATAGATTTGTGTATGTACCAGAAGGCAATATAATTGATTATACCTTCTAGTGGGGTGATATCACTTATGATTGATATCACTAATGGTTGTGTGTTGAATCGAGGTCAGGCCTAGCCCCCCTCTGCCCCTTTTTGCTAATACATCATAACTTAAAGCTCATCTGGGTAATTGATTTTTTTTTAAAAAAAAAGAAGAAAAAAGTAACAAAATCAAATATTAACGATGTTTTTAGATTGAGGAATAATGGATTTTTGATTGATTGAGAAATGAGTTTTCTAGAAAATCACA
>NW_025847223.1:0-598 GCF_002878395.1 Capsicum annuum | reverse complement strand
TCAAAGCTCATCTGGGTAATTGATTTTTTTTTAAAAAAAAAGAAGAATAAAGTAACAAAATCAAATATTAACGATGTTTTTAGATTGAGGAATAATGGATTTTTGATTGATTGAGAAATGAGTTTTCTAGAAAATCACACTATTGTATCTTCCGTCTCTAGATGTATTAGTCTTGTTTATTAGACAATTCTAATAATTGATTTCTTGTAGATTAAAATGTGTATTTATCCTCAATCTGTTAAATTGAATTGCAGACAGCTCTGCTTCTTTAATCTTATGTGTCAAATTTCATCCAAGTTTCTGTGAAGATAATCAGGTTACAAAGTTATATATATATATATATATATGTATAAACATATATAAGTATAAAGCTTATGCCGTATGAATTAAAGCAATAATTTTTTTAGTGTGATCAAAAATTACCCTGACATAAAAAGTGCTGGACCTTTCAATCATGCATTGTGAATACAAGTATCATGAAGCTAAATATGACTAGTTTTTCCATTGGAAAAGAGAAAGTGTTGGAAGGTGCCAAGATTCTATTAATAAACTCAATAACTAGAATTGTTTGGCCATAAGAGAAAAGATAAATTTTTGA
>NW_025847222.1:0-1060 GCF_002878395.1 Capsicum annuum | reverse complement strand
ACACAGAACCTTGCACCTCCTTTGCAAGATGATGATACAGCCTATGTGAGCCTGATAACTGTTGAGAAACTTTATGTATCTCCTCAAGAATTTGAACTTACCAATTCTAGAATTGTTAAAAACCAATATGATGAGATTGGAGAAATAGTTTGGAGAGTTACTTATAAAGCAATCAAGGGATTGGGACAATCACACAAACCATCTTTGTATGAAAAATTACAATGGATTGAAGCCTGTGAAGGAGATATCAAAGATGCTATGAGGAGAACAATAAATTGTTGGTGCATGCATTTTGATGAGAATTATGAAAGGGAACTAGTACAGAGTTTAACTGAGCAAGCTAGGAGAGAATTCATGTCGCTGCCTGAAGTAAGATCAATAATGCAGTCTTTGCAAAGAGTTCAGCTTCCAGAAAATGAATGGACAGACGAGTGTATGATATCCAAGGAAAGTTACTCACCTGGATCAGAACCATACAGCTTGCCTTGCAGCCATTATGGCTGCATCGAGACTTGGCTTCTTAAAAACCCAAATTGTCCCATGTGTCGTTACAAGTTGCCACCAACGGAGTCCAAATAGAAGTGATCTCTTTCTAGTAATTAAAATGTATTTTAAGATAGGTTAATTCTGTCAAAAATTTATCTTTTCTCTTATGGCCAAACAATTCTAGTTATTGAATTTATTAATAGAATCTTGACACCTTCCAACACTTTCTCTTTTCCAATGGAAAAACTAGTCATATTTAGCTTCATGATACTTGTATTCACAATGCATGATTTAAAGGTCCAACAATTTTTATGCCAAGGTAATTTTTGATCACACTAACAAAATTATTGCTTTAATTGAAACGCCACAAGCTTTATACTTATATATGTTTATATATATATATATATATATAACTTTGTAACCTGATTATCTTCACAGAAACTTGGATGAAATTTGACATACAAGATTAAAGAAGCAGTGCATTCTGCAATTCAATTTAACAGACCGAGGACAAATACACATCTTAGTCTATAAGAAATCAATTATTAGAATAGTCTAATAAACAAGACTAATA
>NW_025847221.1:391-1358 GCF_002878395.1 Capsicum annuum | reverse complement strand
ACTTTTATTCTCTTCTATTTGGAAAAGGATTTAACAAAACGGGTAAAGTATTGATTGACAAATTGTTGCATATTATTAGTCACTGTATTTATTGGTATCCTAATTTGACACTGAATATTCAAATCTCTAAATTTGGTAGAATACCACATTTGGGAGTGCGGAGCCTAAAAGGCAAGTTTTTTGGGATAAGGTAAACTCACCATTTTACCTTATAAGGTAAACTCACCATTTTACCTTACATTCTAACATTTGCACTGACGACGTTAACATCTTAATAAACAAGGTAAACACCTGTGTTTACCTTGTCCCATTTAGAATTTCATAGTATTGGGGTGCCCATTTGAAATTTTGACTAAAAAAACTTGCCTTTTAGGCTCCAGACTCCCACATTTGGTCCAGTATTAAATGAAATACAATTAATTTTGACGAGTCTTATCTTTATCTCACGAGTTAAAATATTATTCACCATTGTATATAGAAAAAGGTTATTCGACTATGAATAGATTTCTTTTAAAGAATCAATTGATGACATGGTCTGGTTAATATTATATTTAACTTACTAATATATCTTAAGCTGTAATAATAATGGTGGAAATATGTTCATACTTTGCGATAATTTAATCCTTATCTCTATTTTTTATCATCCGATATTTTATATTCGCTTTATAGCTTAAGTTATAATAATTATGAAAAGATTTTTACACTGTGTATAACTAATAAATTCATACCTCTTTTTTTTTTCGGTGAATGTTTCATATTTGTTTTATATCTTAAGCTATTATAATTGTGGAAAGTACTTTATGTTATGTGAATAATTAAATTTTTTTCTATTTTTTCACTCGATCTTTTATATCATTTTGATGTCTCAACTAGTTTGTATTTAAGTCATGTCTGATTATCTTTTCATTTTTTATATTTTAGGTTGAACTAAACTACTATAATTCATCCCTGCCTACAAATTAGTTGA
>NW_025847221.1:0-291 GCF_002878395.1 Capsicum annuum | reverse complement strand
AAAAAAGGAAGTACTACTTATCGAGAATTGCAAAATCGTAGAATAAAGATCATTAAAAGAAAAAGCATCTTCTGAAGATTTTTTTCATTCTCAACGTTCGAACTCCGGCAATATAATATAAAAGTTTTCATAAGGAAATTAATTTAAGTTTCCATCGAGTGTATATGTTTTAGCTTTTATGTATGAACGAATTGAGATAAAATAAGATGGGAAGATCAATTCAAACATGGCCCTTCATAATTAATGCGAAAAGACAGTGCAAGCTTTGTTATGCCGAAACCTAAATGTTAA
>NW_025847220.1:0-1040 GCF_002878395.1 Capsicum annuum | reverse complement strand
GACCAAGCAAAAACATCCTTATACTCGATCAAAATCTGAACAATATCATTCCTAATATTCTGATCCGCATGAATACTTATTTTTATTTCTCTAACCTCCTCACCAGTTCCCAAATTTATTATCTCGGTGTCATTTAAATTGGGTTTGGGCTTATCCTCAAATTGATCCAATCCTTTTTTGACTTCCTCGTCAGCTTCACCTTCATCATATTCATCTACCATTTGGTTTGCCGATTCGAGATTAGACAACTTTTTAGGGTCTAAATGTGAACTCTAGGTACATGCCATGTTATTGGAGCCAGTATTAACATGACTGAAATAAGATAAAAATAGAAACTAAAAGAGGGAAGAAAAGATAAATTTACTAGAAAACTTGAATTTCATTTATTTGAATCGGAAAGGATAGGAGGGTTAACATGAAGACAGAACAACTAAACTATGTGGACTACAACCCTGAGAATAGTCCACATACAAAAGAAAGAAAAACGAAACAACAAAATAAACTACCAAGACTCCTTCCTTGTGGGGAGAGGAGTGGCTTCCCAGTTAGTGAGCTTGATATTTGGCCCGACGAACTGCACATCTGCATGGCTAGGGCCTTCACCCATCTGAACCATGTTTACTTCATGAAACATTTCCTTGAGACCTTGACATATTTCATCCACATCCTTGTTAGAATATGGGTATTGATTTTCTTCCTTTTGAGCTTTAGTGAAAGATTGGCTAATGTGTGGAACCGGACTTGTCAATTTCCAATCCTTCTTCTTCTGCTCTTTTGCCCATTTTCTATCTGCCGCGGTAGGCTTAAAGCCTAAGCCAAAGGAGTCACGGCTACCACATGGATCTATGGGGTTTATAATTCCTTGCAGCGAAACCCCTAATCCTCTTCCCGGTTCATACCATTTTGTAGCATTTGGCTAGCCACCATGATTGAAGTAGAAGAGAGATGAGGCCCCGAAATCGGCGTGCCTTCCACGACTCGATCAGCTGTCATAATTTCGAAGGCTTGATATATGGAAGATTCACAACCCCCTTTTGTTT
>NW_025847219.1:863-1869 GCF_002878395.1 Capsicum annuum | reverse complement strand
AAGAAGAAGGAGGAAGGATCCATGATGGCATTAGGACCGGGCAATGCACAAAGGGGACGGAACTCCCCTTACGTTCATGTCCAACAGGGACAACCCAGCCCTCCTCAACATTATTATACGCCTCAACCTGCTGTTCTTAATGCTCAAGCGTATGCCCGACCTCCTCAAGCCCCTCGTAATCTGTATGTTACTGCAGACTATACAAGAGAACAGAGGCCAAAGAAAAACTTCACCCCAATTGGAGAATCATATACGAGCCTGTTGCGGAGATTGGTCAAATTAGGATGGATTGAACCTGTCTTACCTTTCAAAGTGGATCCGAATGCAAGTTGGTTTGATCCTAATGTAAGGTGTGAGTACCATTCCAACGTCCAAGGTCACAGTACCGAAAACTGTTGGAGTTTGAAGAGAGCCATTGAAAAGTTAATCGAAAGCAAGGTAATCGTAATACAAAAAGAAGAAGCACCGAATGTCACCGACAATCCACTTCCTAATCACAGTAACACACACGTCATGGGGATGATTTTTAACGATAGAGACTACAAGCCAACAAGCTAAGCAATGATAGAAATAGGCGCCTTGAAGGAAAACCCGGGTGAAACACTGAAGTATATGCAAAGAGAACCACTGATCGTGAAAGGAGCGAGTTCCATTATAAGACCCCGAGATTCAGAAAAGATGGTATTGTATGTTCCTGCAAAGCTAAAGGGCATAGCACAAGATGGGCCATAACTATATGCTTCGAGTGGTCCCGCACCGTTCGACCAATAGCACAACAACATGAGAAAGATAACAGAACCAATTGTCATAAGACACGCAGCACAGCTCCCAATGACAAGCTTGAAAACCATCCCACGGAACTACAACAAAACCACGGTGATGTACAAAGGAAAAGAGGTCATGGAAGAAACAAACGAAACAGGGGGTTTGACTCGATCGGGAAGATGCTATGTTCCAGAAGAATTAAGGAGACCAAAACAGTTTAAAGATAGTCAAGGGCCAATGA
>NW_025847219.1:0-763 GCF_002878395.1 Capsicum annuum | reverse complement strand
GAAGAGGTCATGGAAGAAACAAACGAAACAGGGGGTTTGACTCGATCGGGAAGATGCTATGTTCCAGAAGAATTAAGGAGACCAAAACAGTTTAAAGATAGTCAAGGGCCAATGAAAAAACCTGTCACAAACGAAGAGGCTGAGGAATTTCAGAAGAAAATGAAAACCCAAGACTATTCCAGTGTCGATCAATTGAGGAAAACCCCGACTCAAATATCATTATTATCCCTGCTGCTACATTCTAAAGAACATTGTCAGGCATTGATTAAGTTGTTGAATGAAGCATATGTCCCGAAGAAAACTACGGTATGTCAAATAGAAAGGATGGTTCATAGAATATTTGAAGCAAATAGAATCACTTGGACTGATGATGAGTTACCCATAGAAGGTTCTGGTCACAATAAGGCTTTGCATCTGACTATCAAATGCGAAGGATATTACATAAAAGGGGTAATGATAGATGGAGGTTCAGGAGTAGATATCTGTCCTCTCTCTACTTTGCAAAAATTAAAAATCAGCCCAGATAGGATTCGGTCCAATAATGTATGTGTTCGGGCTTTTGATGGTGCAAAACAAGACACAATTGGTGAGGTAGATCTTGCTTTGGTTATTGGACCAGTTGAGTTTACGATCACATTTCAAGTAATAGACATGGATACTTCCTACAACCTACTTTTAGGAAGACCATGGATCCACACGGCCAGAGCCATACCTTCTACTTTGCATCAAGTAGTTAAGTTTGAACACGACAATCAGGAAATCA
>NW_025847218.1:0-4621 GCF_002878395.1 Capsicum annuum | reverse complement strand
AAACACCATTTTAAAAATAAATTTGTGGATTATAGCAAGCAAATTATTACTTCTTTAAATTTGAATACAAATGATAATGTTAGTCAAAATAAAAATATTACTAATAAAAACAAGATAAAAACTTTTTCCTATCAGCAAATAAATAAAAATAAAAAATCGAATTCAAGAAATAAAAGAACCTGCAAAATAAGAAAAGAGAAAGCGTACACCCAGTTGTTTCTTTAGTGTAGACGTGTTTATTGTTTTAATTTATTTTCTTTCAAGGTATAGAATTAGTGAAGAGGGTAAATAATGTGAAAAAATAAATTTGGGGAGTGATAGAACCCTTACATAGAGGCCGTTTAGCCATAAAAAAATTTCACTTTAGCAAAAATTGTGGTGTTTGGCCATAAAATTTCGAAAATAATTTCAATTTAGTTTCTGAAAAATGAAAATAATTATTTGTTGTTTTCATTTTTCTCCAATTTCATTTTCAACCTTTATTATTGTAACATATAACCTCAATTTTTTTAATTTTTACAAAAAAAAAAAAAAAATCTTAACTTCATCCAACCAACATTTGGCTATTGAACACTGTGTTCATGAGGTCTCTCTTCATCTCTTTCACCCGAAAAGAAATCTGAAAAGATATTTTTTTTGTGAAGTCTCGAATGATTGAGTTCATTGAAACTTTGGAAGTCACTGGGTTTTGAACCATGCTTTTATTTCTTACTCTGCCAATAATTTTGATTAAAGAAATTCATAAGCGTCTTATACAAGGATTTGTTTCAAAAATTTTCTTTGCACTATGTAGTTCTTTCATTTTAATGTGAATTAGTAACAACATAGGAGTTGTTTGTAAATTTATTTATTTACTTTTTAAATCATATATGAAACAGCCAAAAAAAAAAGGAGCAGAAGGAAGAACTAAGTCCCCTCATTCATGAGCTTTTTCAACTATTTAACACCACTTCAATTGTAAGTTTACTGATCAATTATAACATGATTGTAAATTGGGGGTGATTAGTTAGTTGGGTGATTTTGATAGTTTTTTTAAAAATTGAGGGTATAAAATTATATTTAAGAAAGACTTTTTCAAAAGTTTAAAAACAATTTCAAAAAGGCAAGACAAACACAACTCTAACTCTATTTTCAAAAAATTCTAATTTTCATAACCAAACGCCTACATAATTTAAGTAGATAATTGATAATTTCATTACAATTTGAATTTATTTCTATATCTCACCCCTATATTATTCTTTGATTAGTTGTCTTCCACTGACCGAAAATAAATTTGGATGATATTGAAAATAACATGATTATATAAAATCTCTTAATGTAGAAAAATAATCATTGTTATTACTGAATTTAAAACTATTTAATGTTGCAATAAGAAGCAAACTAAAATAACCAAATCAAAAGGTTTGGTCTTCATTTTCTTGATCATTTCATGTGGTTATTGTACATCTCTATTTTCTCTTTCTTTCTATGATAGAATTTATGTAACTAGGTAGCTAGATCCTTCAAAAATATATCGAGGAATTAAGATCTCTTTGACATTTACAAAATAAATAAAACTTTTTTTTTTTCAAATTTGTCTGGGTATTTCTTTCAGACTTTCATTTTGACTTATGTTTTATGGCCTGATTTTATTCTAGAAGTATCGTAATGTTCTTTTTTATTGTGATTTTTTGAATTGTCTTAACTCTTGAGATTTGAGTTTACTTATCAAGATTGTGCCGCGATAAGTATCATCACGACTTTATTTTTGGATAGTGACATCAATATCTAATTTTGATGGTAATAAATCATAAGAAGAAAAATAATTATAAAAAAAAAAGATTTTATGATATGAGTTTAAATAACCCATAAAAGGATTAGGACTTGAGAGATGATGACTTGATGAGATACAATGAATTTGAATTTGAAATAATTAAATGAAATAAGACGGTAAAATCCTTCTTTTTTCATCTAGTATAGACGTGTTTAATGTTTTCATTTATTTTCAGAAACATAAAAAAGTGACCTATAAAATCAATTCTTTTAAATTTATCAATATACCAATGAGTTTAGTCATAATATTTAGGTGCGGAGACAGGAAAGGAGTGTAAGATTAGAGCAGATTGTGAACATATGTCATGTAAGGAATTTGGGTTGCCAACTTGTGTTGATGGGACTTGCCCTTGTTTAGCACACAAGATATACTCCTCCAATCTGAAAGGTACATACGCAATAATTAAGATAATATTTTTTTGCTTACTTCTCTATTTAAGGTACTAATTAGTTAATTTTGTGATCTTACAGGACAGAGGTGTAAGAGTGTAAAAGATTGCCATTTAAATTGTAATGGTGGGGATGCATTTTGTGTAGATGGGGGTTGTGTATGTACTTAATTAAATCAAGACCTGTATCTATTGATCATCTATGGAGGTTTTGAATTATATTTTAAGGGACATCATTGAATGAGATATGTTTACTTATATGGCAGAAAAAAATAAATTTTGCTCTATTTTGGGTGAATCTCGAGTTATTTATGAATATGAGTTTTGAAGGTGTCAAATAAATAGACTGCATAATAAATTCGAATAAATTGAAATAATAAACGAATGAGTTAGTAACCTGCCCAAAGGTGAGCTCAAATGTACTAGGACAAGGTGTCGGTAAAAATTTATATGCACCGGGTATATACACTAAATTAATATTTTTTATCATGATTAAGTAATTAAATTAAATTAAGGTACGGGTGCATGTAAGATTTAGCCGAAGGTGTGGCACACTAAACAGTACTTAACCTAATGTAAACCTCTTTCAGATTAAATTTTGGCAAGGAAATTTGAACTTGTGATATGCACCTAATTCACATATTAGAAGTTGCGTTCTTACCAGTAAAATAAAGTCTTGAGGCCATTTTTATCAGAGTACATGGTAAATGTCATCCGGAGAAGCTTATTCAGAAAAACAAACAAAAAGTTGGTTCGGTTCTGAAAGAATTAAATGAAATAAGACATAAATAGGGGCGGAGTCAGCCTTTGGTACGGGGTTCATTTGATTAACATTATATTTTATGTATATATAATAGATTTGAACCCGCTTCGATTAGTTTTTCTTTAAATTTGAACCCTCTTAATGAAAATTCTGATTTAGCCTCACATATATAAAATCCCATTTTAAAAATAAATATGAGAATCATAAAACAAATTATTATTTCCTTAAATTTGAATACAAATAAAAATGTTAGTCAAAATAAAATATTAATAAAAACAAAAAAAAAAAACACTTTTTCCTGCCATGAAATAAATAAAAATAAAAAATCAAATCCAAGAAGTAAGAAAACTCGCAAGTCAAGGAAAAAGAGTGTACATCAATTTATTTATCTAGTGTAGACGTGTTTAATGTTTTAATTTGTTTTCTTATAAGATAATTAGTGAAGAAGTTAAATAATATGAAAAAATATATTTGGAGGTGGTAGGACCCCACATAATTATTTAGGTAAATAACTGATAATTTCATTACCATTTTTTTTTTCTACATCTTCCATTTACCGAAGATTTCATTCTGGCCAACTAGTCAAATTTCAAGATTTTGTAACATATTGAAAATAACATGATTATATAAAATCTCTTAATATAGAAAAATAATCATTGTTATTACTGAATGGTGCTACTATATAATGTTGCAATAAGCAGCACACTAAAATAACCAAATCAAAAATTAAAGAAAAAAATTGTAAGGCAATATAATCAAGGCTTCAAGGACACATGTGCTTTTGGTCGTCACCTTCTTGATCATTTCATGTGGTCATTGTTTATCTCTATTTTCTCTCTTTCTATGATGGAATTTATATAACTAGGTAGCTATATCCTTCAAAAATATATTCGAGGAATTAAGACCTTTTTGTTATTTATAAAATGAAAAAAAAAAGACTTTTTCAGATCACTTTATGTGTAGAAATAAAATTCTCTTGTTAAAAAGACAAATAAAAAAATAACTTAATGAACTAATTCTCTCAAATTTATCGATATACTAACGAGTTTGTTCATAATTTTTAGGTTTGGTGATAGGAAATCAGTGTAAGCTTAGAGACGATTGTCATATCTCATGTGATGGTCAATTTGGGATTCCAACTTCTGTTAATGGGTTTTGTGTATGTTTAGCACCAAAGAAATACTTCCCTAATTTGAGAGGTACCTGATAATTCATGATAATATTTTTTTGCTTACTTATCGAACATGTTTATTCAAGAACGAACTAATTAATTTTGTGATCTATTGTGGGGGGTGCGGATAGTGCGGGTAATTTGTGTGGATAAACTTATATTTGTATAACTAGTAGATAACTAGTACTTATTAGTTCTATCATGTTAATTGAAATGTTATGTCATAACATTCCTTAGTTATTTCTTTTAATCTTATTAATTCTTCTATATTATTTTTAAGGTATTCTATATGTTCCATATTTCTAATTTTTATGTAGTTATGTAGATTTTTTTTCATAAGTATTTCTATTAATTTTATTTGCTTCATATCTTTTCTCCAATATTCTAAGTATTCGTAGTTTATCATTTTATCCTGAAGTTGTTGTAATACTGCAAATTTCTTTATAATAATTTATTCTAATTGTACTATATCTGATATTAAATTCT
>NW_025847217.1:0-3496 GCF_002878395.1 Capsicum annuum | reverse complement strand
TAAATTGGGAGAAGTGCCATTTTATAGTTAAGGAAGGCATTGTTCTCTGGCATAAAGTCTCTGAAAAGGGAATTGAAGTTGATCGAGCCAAGATTAAAGTTATCGAGAGACTACCACCTCCAATTTCTGTGAAGGGGGTTCGTAGTTTTATCGGTCATGTTGGTTTTTATCGGAGGTTTATGAAAGACTTCTCCAAGATTGCAAACCCATTATGCAAAATTTTGGAGAAGGAGACAAAGTTTTACTTTGGTGAAGATTACTTGAAGGCATTTGAATGCCTGAAAGGAAAGCTAGTTGAAGCCCCTATTATTGTAGCACCTGATTGGTCTCTACCTTTTGAAGTTATGTGTGATGCAAGTGGTGTAGCTTTGGGTGCTATACTTGGTCAAAAAAGAGAAAAGCTATTTCATCCAATCTACTACGCGAGCAAGGCCTTGAATGGAGCACAGAAAAACTATACCATCACTAAACAAGAGCTTCTTACGGTTGTTTATGCTTTCAAAAAGTTCCGTTCTTACTTGTTGGGAACCAAGGCAGTGGTTCATACAGATCATGCAGCTCTAAGATATCTAATGGCACAGAAGGATGTCAAGCCAAGGGTGATAGGTGGATGCTACTGCTTCAAGAATTTGATTTCGAGGTAAAGGATAGAAAAGGTTGTGAAAATCAAGTAGCTGATCATCTATCTAGAATTGAGAGTGAGCACACAGTGCAAAGCAACCTTGATATTGTTGATGCATTCCCTAACAAAGAGATTCTAGCAACTATGGTGGAAAACTTACCGTGGTATGCAAATTTTGCTAACTACGTGGTAAGCGAAGTGATTCCTGAGAATCTCTCCTTTCATCAAAAGAAAAAGTTCATGCATTATGTGAAACATTACTTCTGGGATAAATGTGAAACATTACTTCTGGGATGAGCCTTATCTTTTTCAACGATGTGCTGATGGTATTATTTGGTGGTGCATCCCAGATGTGGAGGTGCCTAGCATACTGGAAGCAAGCCATGCTTCCCAAGTTGGAGGTCACCATGCAGGTGAACGGACTGCCAAGAAAGTACTACAAAGTGGCTACTATTGGCCTTTACTATTCAAGGATGCCTACGATTTTGTAAGAAGATGTGATCAGTGTCAGCGACAAGGTTCTATCTCAAAGCACCATGAGATGCCCATGTCAAAAATTCTTGAAGTAGAGTTATTCGATGTCTGGGGTATTGATTTCATGGGCCCATTTATGAGATCATTTGGGATGAAATATATCTTAGTTTCTGTGGATTACGTATCCAAATGGGTCGAAGTAGTCGCTCTAGCTGATAATAAAGGTAAGAGTGTTGTGGCGTTCTTAAAGAGAAATATCTTTTCTCATTTTGGGGTACCCCGTACCATCATAAGCGATGGAGGATCACATTTCTGCAACAAGTTGTTCAAAGCCGTATTAGCAAAGTATGGGGTTAAGCAACATAAGGTAGCTACACCGTACCACCCACAAACTAGTGGGCAGGTAGAGGTTTCAAACTGGGAAATCAAGTTGATCCTTGCTAAGACTGTGAATGCCTGCAGGAAAGATTGGTCCAGGAAGCTGGATGATGCCTTATGGGCATATAGGACCGTGTTTAAGATACCAATTGGCATGTCACCATACCAACTAGTTTATGGAAAGGCTTGTCATTTGCCAATTAAGCTAGAACATAAAGCAATGTGGGCACTAAAGCAGCTGAACCTGAACTGGGATGATGCTATTAATATGAGATTGGGGCAGCTGAATGAGATGGATGAATTTTGTCTAAATGCATATGAAAGAGCAGATCTTTACAAAGAAAGAATGAAAAAGTACCATGATCGGAGGATTATCCAATGAAACTTTCAGAAAGGCGATTTGGTACTCCTTTTTAACTCTAAACTGAAGCTGTTTCCAGGAAAGTTGAAGTCTAAATAGTCTGGTCCATTCAGAATCAGCCAAGTTTACTCATCTGGAGTAGTGGAGTTAGAAAACGATGATGGTAGTGTCTTTAAGGTGAATGGCCAAAGAGTGAAGCTATATATCGGTCCAACCGACTCGATAAAATGTATAGCCACCATATATCTTGATGAAGTCTGAGTAATCGAAATAACTATGTCGTGTCGCGATAATAAATCAAGGGCTACATAGGAGGCAACCCATCATTTTACTAGGATTTTGTTTTCGGTAAATAAAAATTCAAAAAGAAGAGTCGAGCCACGACCAAAACTAAGGCGTTTGGTGGGAGGCAACCCATCCTTCTAATCATTTTTGTTGTTTTCGATTAAGTGTAGGTGCATGAAGTACAAAGGAGGAGATTAGCCCCAAATTTTATTTGAAAGTGAGCCATGTCAATGGTGGTAACATTTCTCCAAAAGGACGACAGGGAAAGGAGAAAGCATCTACCTCACAAAAAGGTCAAAAAAGGTCAAGAAAGGACCAGGCTGATTCCTTCTCTCTTCAAGTACCTTATCGCACTTTTGGTATCAAATGGGTTCTTGAGGAGGAAGGGAAGGAATGGTATAGAAACAATAAAGTGAAGAAATATGTACATATGGAGTTGATGCAGAAGGAAAGTTTAGCAAAGAACTGCCCTCGCATTTTGGCAAAGATTATGGCACTAAATGTTGACTTTATCTTCCGAGACTTGGGCGAATGTAATCTTGATTTGACTCAAGATTTTTATGCCAACTGGTCCCTAAGGACTACGGGAAATGAAGTAAAGATTGGGGGCAAGTCTTGCAATTGAACGCTGATTTCTTCAACTCTTTCCTGGGTACTCCAAGTGTGGATCAATCATCACTCAAGGAGATCTACAACAGACCTCCCTACAGAGCCATCAGACATACGTTGTGTGGATTAAGGTCCATGACCTGGTGAACTCGTCATAAAGATAATGGTCGTCACAATACTTACCCATATGCTTGTTTTAACAGAGAAACTCATATATGGTTAAGAATAGTCAATTCCTGCTTGATTCCTGGGACACAATACACGAAGGTCACACGTGATCGAGTCTGCCTGTTATATGCTTTGATGACAAATTTTCCCATCAACATTGGTGCAGTTATACGAACGTCGATGCGAAAAGCAAGAGTGCACAGAAGGTCCCATTTCAGTTTTGGCAATTTATTGACTGCAATTTTAAGGAAAGAGCACATTGAGGAGGAGCCAGCTGACCATAAGTTTCCACATAACCCGAAGATGGTAGATCTCACGAAAATCAAAGATCCAGAAACTGGTCAAGGTATCAACCTTACCACTGCTGAGAGACATGCTCGAGATGAGAGTTTTTTTCGCTATCTGTATGGCATGACTAGGTTCACTATGATGAATGGGGGTTGTGTGCTAACTGATGCAGAGCTTCGGCAGTTGGACTATGACTACCCGCTTAATGAGCATGCTCGAGCCATGTGTGGAGTGGGGCTAAATTTTGAAGAGCCTCTAGATGATGATGTGCCGACAGATGATGACCACCAGCTGCTAGACTCTGATGTAGA
>NW_025847216.1:0-1796 GCF_002878395.1 Capsicum annuum | reverse complement strand
CTTACTGAACTTGGAAAACAACTTGTGATCTTATAGGGTTTGCAAGATAGTTCGGAGATGATCAGAATGTTCATCCTCACTACCGGAGTACACCAGTATATCATCAATGAACACTATGACAAACATATCCAGATATGGTCTGAACAATCGATTGATGAGGTCCATGAAAGCTACTGGGGCATAAGTTAACCCGAAAGACACAACAAGAAACTCAAAATGGCCATAACAAGTTCGAAAAGCGGTTTTTGGGATGTCACACTATCTAACTTTGAGTTGATGATAGCCGGAACAAAGGTCTATCTTTGAGAAATAACTTGCACCTTGCAATTGGTCAAACAAATCATTTATTCTTGGAAAGGGGTACTTATTTATTACAGTGACTTTATTCAGTTCGCGGTAATCAATGCACATACGCAAAGAGCCATCTTTCTTTCTAACAAACAACACAGGAGCACCCCAAGGAGAAAAACTGGGCCTTATGAAACCCTTATCTAGTAGATCTTTAAGTTACTCTTTCAACTTCTTAAGTTCTGTAGGGGCCATACAGTGAGGAGGAATAGAAATGGTCTGAGTATCAAGAAGAAGATCAATCCCAAACTCTATCTCTCTATCAAGAGGTATCTCTAGGAGATCATCCGAAAAGACATCAAAAAACTCATTGACAACTTTAATAGACTGGAGAGTTGGAGTCTCAA
This sequence comes from Capsicum annuum, assembly GCF_002878395.1. Classification (NCBI taxonomy): domain Eukaryota; kingdom Viridiplantae; phylum Streptophyta; class Magnoliopsida; order Solanales; family Solanaceae; genus Capsicum; species Capsicum annuum. Next base: position 1,101 of record NW_025847216.1, on the reverse strand, counting down.
AGTTAGTGTCTTTGACTATAACCAAATGGTAAATACACCCCTTGGAAATAAGCTTTCTAGCTTTGAGGTAAGAGATAAAATGACTCTTGGGTGATACAGAATTCCCAGACCACTCAAACACGGATGCACCCAGAAACTGAAACTTGACCATTCGGGTCTGACAATCAATAGAGGCATAAGAAGAATACAGCCAGTCCATACCCGAAATCACATCAAAATCTACCATGTCTAACTCAATCAGATCAGCCAACAAGACTCTATGAAGAACGGTAACAGGACAATTTTTATACACTTTCTGGGCAACAATCGAATCACCTACTAGGGTAGAAACTAGGATAGGCTCAGGAATAATCTCAGGACTCATTTCAAAATTGACAGCAATCAAAATTGTAACATATAAAAAACTAGATCCAGGATCCAACAAAGCATACACATCAAACTAAAATATACGAAGCATACCAGTAACAACATCAGGAGAGTCCTCCTATTCCTGGCAGAATGGTAAAGCATAGAATCTATTTTGGCGCTGCCCACCAGCATTGCTAAAAGAGGCACCTTGAGCTGGGGCTGGACGAGTCGCTGGAACTGGAGCACTAACAGTCTAAGTCTGGGTCAGAGGGTGATAGTTACAATGCCCTTGTCTATCCTGTGGACAATCTCTAACTCTGTGACTCATGTCACCACACCGAAACAACCCCTCTTCTCACCCACACACTCACCCAAATAAGCCCTACCACACTTAGGACACAGGAATAATTTGGCTTACTGCCAATACTGTACTGGGACCTGGATGCATATGACCTGCTACCTTGCTCTTGCCTACCTCTAGGTACAGGAGCACTAGCAGATGACGGTGCTGGCATAGACAAACGATCCTGATATTGAGGATGACTCCCTCTCTGCGATCTAGTCAAACCCTATCCATGCTGCTCGGACCTAGCTCTCTTATTCCCTCTTATTCTATCTCTCTCCTTAATCTTATTTGCCTCAATCTATTGGGCATGAGTCATCAGCCTAGAAAGATTTATCTCACTATTCAGCATAGCAGACCTACACTCCTTAAACACATAACTAGATACTCCAGTCACAAACTTACTCATA
>NW_025847215.1:0-1345 GCF_002878395.1 Capsicum annuum | reverse complement strand
CTTCATGCTACTTGTATTCACAATGCATGATTGAAAGGTCCAGCACTTTTTATGCCAGGGTAATTTTTGATCACACTAACAAAATTATTGCCTTAATTCATACGGCACAAGCTTTATACTTATATATGTTTATATATATTTATATATATTTATATATATAACTTTGTAACCTGATTATCTTCACAGAAACTTGGATGAAATTTGACACACAAAATTAAAGAAGCAGAGTTGTCTGCCATTTAATTTAACAGATTGAGGATAAATACACATTTTAATCTACAAGAAATCAATTATTAGAATAGTCTAATAAACAAGATTAATACATCTAGAGACGGAAGATACAATAGTGTGATTTTCTAGAAAACCCATTTCTCAATCAATCAAAAATCCATTATTCCTCAATCTAAAAACATCGTTAATATTTGATTTTGTTACTTTGTCCTTTTTTTTTTCTAAAATCAATTACCCAGATGAGCTTTGGGTTGTGTTGTATTAGCAAAAAGGGGAAGAGGGGGGCTAGGCCTGACCTCAATACAACACACAACCATTAGTGATATCAATCATAAGTGATATCACCCCACCAGAAGGCATAAACAATTATATTGCCTTCTGGTACATACACAAATCTATGCTAGCTAACAAAGAAGTTGGATTTGTCATATTTATATCTAAGACTAGGCATCATCTATTTATCTAATTGGATGAAGCCTCTATCCTGTCTAGGAAGATAGGAAAGGGACTGAGTGATAAGAATCTGCATAGAGGTGGAAGCCAATTTGGCTAACCAGTCAGCAACTTGATTCCCCTCCCGAAAACAGTGAGTTACTTGAATCCCAATTCTATTCTTGATACTTTTGATGTTGTCCACAACTTGTTTCATCTTCATATTAGTGAGAAGATTGTTGTTCAGCATGTTGGTTATGATCGTGGAGTCTAGTTCGAGAGTGAAATTAGTGGATCCTTGATACTCACACCATTTCACTCCAAACTCGGCTGCCAACGCCTCTGCTATATTACTGCTACTACAACTGACAGAAATGGAAAATGCCATAACCATATCGCCTCGACTATTCCATACAATTCCACCAATACTAGCCTTACCACTTCCGTGTAAGTAACTACTGTTTGTATTGATTTTAATACAGTCAGCTTGAGGGAAGCTCCAAGTAACCTGATGTAACTTTTGAAATGGCCTGAGCTTCTTTATTGTGAGACACAGAGTTGGCCAGTGATTGATGTCTTGGAAGTCTTTAAAATATTTCATCATTACAGATTTGATAAGACCAAAAGCTTGATAAATCATCTTACTGTAGCAGAAGTGTCTTTGGCCTCCAAATTTACAAGA
>NW_025847214.1:864-1795 GCF_002878395.1 Capsicum annuum | reverse complement strand
TTGTATTCATTGAGCCGGGAATGCCCCGAGGGATTTGTATTGATTCATCGGGGAATGCCCCGACCTATTATGTATTCGGAGGACGTCCGTGATGAAGGCCAAAAGCATCGGGTAAGGCATTGGATCGTAGTTTAGGATTAGTGTAGGTCAGCGTAGGTTTATTTTTCAAGATTTTTTTTTTCATTTCGGGTTGTAATAATTTGACTGGACATTATTATTTTGGTTTTTGGATTGTTATTTGATGTTTGTTTATGTTCTTTGTGTGGTTTATATATTTGTGGTGTCTAATTAGCCGATACTCTCCACCAAGCGACCGTGGTCGAACCACAGGACGGAGGGGTGCCTAACACCTTCCCCTCGGTCAACAGAATTCCTTAGTTAGAATCTCTGATCGCGGATCAGTTTTACAGACTCTAAATCATTTTGTAAAGGGTTTTCCAAAGGTGACTTGGCACACGGATTATGCCAAGTGGCGACTCTGAGTTTTGAATATAAATAATCCTTTTCGAAACAAATTTTCATTTTTTGTCACTTTGAAAATAAAAACCCTTTCTAACTGTAAAATCGAATCTTTTCGGAGTAAAAAAAGAGGTGTGACAGCTCTGGCGACTCTGCTGGGGACAATTTCAGAATCCGAGCTTTTTTTTTGGAGTCATATCGGCTTTGTTTGGCATTACAAGTGTATTAGCATTGCTTGTGATTTTGTTTGTGTTTTCACTTTTGTGAATTTTTGTGATCTTTGTTTACAGTATTTATCCTATGTGTTACCACTTTTATATCTGACATCGTGTGCATAACCCGGATCATTCTTTCCGCAATAAGTCTCGGAGCGCACGTCGTGCGCACAAACTCTAGTTGAGTCACCTTTATTTTAGGGGGGGAGCCGTTGGATATATGGAGTAGGTGGAAAGCTAAGCAGCCACTATCGACC
>NW_025847214.1:0-764 GCF_002878395.1 Capsicum annuum | reverse complement strand
ATATTCAAAACTCAGAGTCGCCACTTGGCATAATCCGTGTGCCAAGTGGCGACTCTGAGTTTTGAATATAAATAATCCTTTTCGAAATAAATTTTCATTTTTTGTCACTTTGAAAATAAAAACCCTTTCGAACTGTAAAATCAAATCTTTTCGGAGTAGAAAAAGGGGTGTGACAGCTCTGGCGACTCTGCTGGGGACAATTTCAGAATCCGAGCGTTTTTTTTGGAGTCGTATCGGCTTTGTTTGGCATTACAAGTGTATTAGCATTGCTTGTGGTTTTGTTTGTGTTTTCACTTTTGTGAATTTTCGTGCTCTTTGTTTACAGTATTTATCCTATGTGTTACCACTTTTATACCTAACATCGTGTGCATAACCCGGATCATTCTTTCCGCAACAAGTCTCGGAGCGCACGTCGTGCGCACAAACTCTAGTTGAGTCACCTTAATTTTAGGGGGGGAGCCGTTGGATATATGGAGTAGGTGGAAAGCTAAGCAGCCACTATCGACCATATGCTCCCCCGAACAGCCTTGTTAGTGAACCCCAACGTAGGTCAGCCTTTAGGTCATGCTTATGTGCATCACATTGACGACCTAGCAGGGCCCACTTGGCCCATTGTAGGAGACTCACCTCTAAGGCATCCCATCATGCTAAATGTTGCAGCTTTGAGGTTAACGAGGTTATTTTACTGACTGGTTTGGGCAAAAACATGAGTTAGAAGCAAAGTGCGTAGACAAAAAAATGAAAAAGAAAAAAAAAGAAAAAAA
>NW_025847213.1:0-1507 GCF_002878395.1 Capsicum annuum | reverse complement strand
GAGATTGTTTTAGAAGTTGCCGGTCTTTCAGTACTATTTGGTACCACGGCTTTGTGGATGCTTCATCTGATATTTGCTTTGATACTCAGCTTTTATGCTATTATGGAAGGCGTGTTTAAAGTATTTGTAGGAGTACCTTTGCAAAAATTTAAAAGAAAAATTATAATTAGGAGACCTTTGAATGAATAGATTTTAGTGAGTTTCTGATTTACTATATGAATTATCACCAGAGAAATTTCTGTATGTTCACATGCTCTTTTATGAAGATATTAGGCTATACGAGTACATATCCTATTGCCTATCTCAGCTATCATACACTGATAAGAGCATGAGAAAGCTGATAGAGTTATTTAAAACGTATGAACGAATGTGCCTTATCTGAAGATGCTGTGATGGAGAATTTTCAAACTATTATCAACAAGGTAAAATTTGTTATGGCATCACAAGGCTTTTGGCTTGGACTAGTTTTTGGAAGTTACTGGGAATTCATTTCACAGTGTTAAAGCCTTATTTGCCTGTTTGAATGTCTTCAATTTGGGGAAGAAGTTTGATTAACCTGAACTCAAATCATGCATTGAGGAGTTTGAGGAAAAGTTGAATAAGTTCCACATCGAGAGGAAGGAACAAGAACTTACTGCCAAAAATGCTCAAAGCCATCAACAGAAAGTGGACAGCATGGAGAGCATCATGGTGGCTCAAAAAGAAGAAGAAGACGAAATTGATGAATTTGAAATTACAGAAGGTAATTTTCTCCTAGTCAATTGCCTGTTCATTCAGCTATTACTATTTCATGTTTTATTTACAAGGTTCTCATTTTGAAACTTTTATGACAGAGGGCATCAGAGCTTTATGCTTGTCTCTATGAGTTATATGGTTCATTTATGTTTTCATTCCCGCGAAAGAATTTAAAAACAATGTAGAGGAGGTAGTAGCTGTTACAAGACATCATGTCGTAGTACCTTATATCGATAGTTGATCCTTCACTACTATTCTTTTTAAAAATCTATATGATGGGGTTTTTCAGAATTTGGTACACTTAAGATGTAGATACTGATAAGAAGGCTCTCAAGTCATTTGAATGAAGCCTCTATCCTGTCTAGGAAGATGAGAAAGGGACTGAGTGATAAGAATCTGCGTAGAGGTGGAAGCCAATTTGGCTAACCAGTCAGCAACTTGATTCCCCTCTCGAAAATAATGAGTTACTTGAATCCCAATTCTATTCTTGATACTTTTGATGTTGTCCACAACTTGTTTCAGCTTCATATTAGTAACAAGATTGTTGTTCAGCATGTTCGTTATGATCGTGGAGTATAGCTCGAGAGTGAAATTAGTGTATCCTTGAAATTCACCCCATTTCACTCCAAACTCGACTGCCAATGCTTTTGCCATATTACTGCTACTACATCTGACAGAAATGGAAAATGCCATAACCATATCACCTCGACTATTACATACAATTCCACCAATACCAGCCTTACCACTTTCATGTAAGTAACTACCGTCTGTA
>NW_025847212.1:0-1059 GCF_002878395.1 Capsicum annuum | reverse complement strand
TTCCTCTTTTTTTTCATTCTTTTCGACTCACTTTTTCTATTTTTTTTTCTTTTTCATTTTGCCTACGCACCTTACTCCTAACAATTTTTTTTTTATTTTCAAAAATCAGTCTATCAAATGACCACGTTACCCTTAAAAATGCAACATTTAGCATGTAGGGATGCTTTAGAGGGGAGTCTCCTACAAAGGGCCATGTGGGTCCCGCTAGGTCTCAGTATGATGCACATAAGCATGACCTAAAGGCTGACCTACGTTGTGGTTTACTAACAAGGCTGTTTGGGGGAGCGTATGGTTGATAGTGGCTGCTTTGCTTTCCACCTACTCCATAACACCGACGGCTCCCCCCCTAAAATAAGGGTGACTCAACTAGAGGTTGTGTACAACACGTATACTACGGACTTGTTGCAGAAAGAAGGCCGGGGGTTGGACTCATGATGCCAGATATAAAGCGGTAACACATAAGATAAATACTATAAACAAAGAGCACGAAAAACACACAAAAGTGCAAACAATAACCCAAACAAAATCACAAATAAGCTTATACCCTCGTAATGCCAAACAAAGCCGATACGACTCTAAAAACAGCTCGAATTCTGAAAACTTGTCATTAGATCCCCAACAGAGTCGCCAGAGCTGTCACACCCCTTTTTTACGTACTCAAAAAATTCATTTTTAAAAGTTCGAAAGGGCTTTATTATTTAAGTGACAAGAAATGAAAATTTATTTTGGAAAAGGATTATTTGCATTTTTTATTCAGAGTCACCACTTGGCATAATCCGGTGTGCCAAGTCACCTTAGGAAAACCCTTTCCAAAACCATTTGACTCTTAAACTAGTTTGCGAACAGAGATTCCGGCTAAGGAATTCTGTTGACCGAGGGGAAGGTGTTAGGCACCCCTCGATCCCGTGGTTCAACCACGGTCGCTTGGCATAGCGTATCGGCTAAATTGACGTTACAAATGCATAAACCACACAAAAGCACGCAAAATAATTAAACAATAACAAAACAAAATAAAAATGTAAAGTCCAGTCCAATTATTACAACCCGAAATAAAAATAC
>NW_025847211.1:535-1597 GCF_002878395.1 Capsicum annuum | reverse complement strand
TCAAGTTAATTTAATATTAAGTATTATTAATTTTTAAATATTTAAATGACTTATAATAGTTAATTAAGAGTGATATAGTAAAATTATGGTTGAAGCAGCTAAAGCGAACATATCATAAATATCTACTTTACTTTTTTTTTTAGTAAATATTATTAATTTTTTTAATATATAAATGATATATAATAAATAATTAAGGATAATATAATAAAATTACGGAGAAGTTGACAGACAGATATATAGACGGTCTCCTGTCTTACTCACTGTGACTACTAATAAAGGAGAAAAACGTGGTCTACTTTCATACTTTGTGTGCCCAAAGAAAAATCTAGAGTGTGTACGATCAAAGTTTAGGATATGATGTAAAAGTGTGTGTGTGAATTAAGTGCCCGTGAGTTTGTTGCAAGACAGGATAAAGAGGGAATCTTTGAAAGATGGTCATCTTGTTGGTTAGTCTAAAATGGTAAACTAATTAACTATCAAGATAAAAGCAATATTAATTATTACTACTCAAATAAAAATTAACAACTTAGATTAAGGAAAAAAAAAAAAATTTAATCTGAGGTGAAGAGGTATCGTATGAGTTGGCTTTACCTTCGAACTTGTCTGCTCTGCATCTCATATTTCATGTTTCGATGGTGAAACAGTATCTTTCGAATGTTCTCGTATTTTTTACAAGAAAAAGTTCTAATACAAACGAGGTTGCCATAATTTCTTTTCTTTTTCTGCAGACATCATTCTTCTTTGAGTCCGAAATGTTGCAACACTTGTTCTTTTTATAGTGAATGTCACACCCCCTTTTTTCACCGCATCCGATCCCGCTAGAGAGTTGGTTTTAGAAAAAAAAAAAGGTTTTTCCAATTAAAGCGATGTTTTGAAAAGGGATTACTTTACTTACAGAGTCGCCACTTGGAATTGAGTTTGGGTGTTCCAAGTCACCTTATTGAATCCCTATTCAAAAGGAAATGACTCTTCAACTTTTATTTTTCCGTCTGCGAACTAGAAATCCGGATAAGGAATTCTGTTGACCGAGGGGAAGGTGTTAGGCACCCCTCGAGTCCCGTG
>NW_025847211.1:0-435 GCF_002878395.1 Capsicum annuum | reverse complement strand
TTTGTTAACCTAAAAGTTGTTTGCCTCCCGCTTTTAATTTATTTTGAAATTATTTATTATATTGACGTGTGGCTTACCGATAGTAGTACTTTTCGGCCTCACCACAAATTTTGGCACGTTTCTCGCGCCTTTACGACATTTATAAGTCGTCCCTATTTTCCTAATCTAAATAAGCACCTAATGGGTTTAAAACCTCCCCAACCCAATTCAATTGGCTTCAAATGGTAAATTAATTCAATTATGACGAGTGGTCGGTAGCAGGGCTTTCCAACTTCATCGTCAATTTTTGCTTGTATATTAAAACTTAATTTATTTGAGATTAAGAACGCAACTTGTTCTTTTATAAGTCCGCTTCCTTGCAAATGAGTTTTCTCTCTCTCTCTTTTTCCAATAGCAACGAGTCTTGAATAAATTCGGAACTCATCTTGTACTTTT
>NW_025847210.1:0-4447 GCF_002878395.1 Capsicum annuum | reverse complement strand
ATCAGTTATTCAATGTTCGAATATCAGTAGTTCGTATTCTGATATCAGCTACTCAGTATATAGGAGCTAGTTATCCCCTTTCTTATATTTCAATCATTCCGTCACCCAAGCATCAATTATTCAAGTAATCAGATCAGCTCAGTACATGTATGTTTGATTTCGTATGTTCATGTATCCATGCTTTACCAGCTTATCAAACTATGTTTATTACTCATGTTTTAAGATATTTCAGCTTCACTTTACTTCAGCCTCTTGGTGAGTTTATTACACTTAGCATGTATGTATTAAGATTGCGTATGAAATCAGTTTTACTTATTGCATTCACCCCTACATACTCAGTACATTCCAGAAGTACTGATCCACATATACTTCTATGTGCTACATTGTCTCATAATGTAGGTACAAGTTATAGCCTTGACATCATAATCAAATAGTTATAGTTCCATCCAATAGGTGATGAGTTCTCCTATTTTGGAGACTTCAGTCAGATTGTTCATGTACTTGACTTTATTACTCATATATGTTGATTAATGGTAGCTTGGGTCACGTCTTAGCTATCTATAGTCAGCATCATATAGGCTTCATAGATGTCAATCAGAATTAGTCATGTAATTTTAGTTTCTTCCTTCAGATTTATCAGATTTTAAAACTTTATCAGTTACATACTATTTTAGATTTTCAGTATGATTATATTTCCGCACAACAAAAATTGTTTTTTAATATATTATAATTCAGTTGCTTAACAGAATGCCAGTTCATGGGTTAACTTAGGATCAGTTGTGGTTTCTAGCACCATGTGACATCTAGGGTGTACTCCCGGAGCATTACAAAATTTGTATCAGAGCATAGAGTTCAAATATCCAAGGGTATCTATGAAGCTGTGTCTAGTAGAGTGTTGCGGAACGGTACGGAGACGTCTATACTTTTCTTCGAGAGGCTACAAGATATTTAAGAAATGTTTCCCTTCTTTTATGTCTTAGACCGTGCAATAGTATGTTCCCTCATACCTGTTTACGTTAATTTATTCATGCCAACTCCGCCTTATTCTTGATGAAATAGAAATAGTCAAGCTTAAATCCTTACAGACAGAGTTTTCTCAGCCAGTCCCCACAAACAGTTATGGAATTGCACGTAGGCTAAAAAGTATCCTAGCAGTGCTTTTAAGTTTTGAAGTTTGAAGGCCTTCATTCATGTTTATGAAAATTGTGCACTAAGCCAAAGTCAGATACATTTTCAGATCCCTTCTCAATATCCTTTGACAGCATGTGACCTAGATTTAGAAGCATGAACCCAGAAGTTTAGCAGTAGTGGAGTTGAGATAGTGTTATTTGGATTAAACAGATTATGTATCAATGGGGCTAGTTGTTTGAAAAGTGAATCAATAGGCTTGAAGTAGTGTATGCAAGAATTTATGTATGTTGACTCGAAATTATATGTTGTTGATGTTGGGTATATTGGTGTGATGGTAATTTTCATGGTTTGAATGTGATGTTAGTAGGCTATGAAGGAAGTATTAGCAGTGGATTTTACACTTTCATTGTAGTCTTTCGGGGTGAAATTATCTTGTGTATTGTTACATCTCGGACTCTAAAGTAATATAGTTGCAGTTCAGTTTAGAGTTATAAAAAGGGTCCACAGACTTAGAATGATGGCTTGAATTAACAAGGAGATGATAGAACAAGTAACCAAGTCAAGCTCTCGGATTCTAATAGTGATGCCAGTATGTTGTAGAACAGCAGTAAGGGAGGATGATGCCCAACCCATTCTCATCTCAATGTAAAGTTTTTAAGTCATCACGATATTTATTCATGCCTTACATGTTAGTTCCATGATCATAGTTCATATTTATTCAAAAAATAAAGAATCATGTACTCTCCCAGTTCCTATATGAGGAGTTTCAGTTCATTCAGCAGTACGAATCATGTTCCATAAATTTATGAACTCCAAACTCAGGTCATGCAGCTCATGACTCATGCACTCATGCTTTACAGAATTTTTAGTTCCAAAACTCATGCTACACTCTTAATGATCAGAGAAATTCAAATTATGTCATGTATGTCCTCAGTTTAGACCTATTGATGAATTCATGTCATTTATACTCTATTCCTCAAGACTCATTAGCTGCTGCAAAGGATTAAAACTTAAAAATCAGTATTATTTAACACAAACAACGAGCAGATATACTCCACCAACTCTTGTTTCTTCTTTCAATAGACTCTGCTACCATACTGTCACTTGCTGGATATATCACACAGTGATTTCTCTTTTCTACAAATATTAGTCCACCAGTGAAATGTGGCATTTTGTTTGGTCAATTTATGATGCAACATTATTTCTGTTTACTAGAATCTAGAAGTTGAACTGACACTATTTCCATATATATGAAAGAAGTAGCATAATACTACTCCGGCAAAGAATATCACGCTGAAAGGCCTTATTTTTTAATTCTTTCTTTAATTCAGGCAACAAATGAATCATAGTATTCCATGTGGTCAGCCGAGTTCTTTGTTTTCCTTCATTGTTGAGGTTTTTGATATTTTTGTTGATGAGCATTATGTGTCATACTAGGCACGGGTCGTGTCAACGTGGGCCCTATATATATATTTCTCTTTTGATCTCAATTTATATGATACAAATAATTTTGACATCAAGCAAATTTTTATAGGATTTTAAATATATCTTAATTATTATATTTATTATAATATTTTTTATGTAATTTTCACATAATATATGTTACTCTCTGTCCAGCTTATGTAGCACAAATGAAATATTGTGAGTCAATCAACTTTTCTTAAAAGGTACTTAAAGTTACTTGGGGGTTTGGGCCACAAGTGACAAAAGAGTTTTAAAATGAGGTGTAGGTGACACAAGTCTTAATAATTGAGTAGAGCTGACAATTACTTCATTATGGTTTAAGAAAGTTTGGAAAATTTCAAAATAACCCACAAGTTTTTAAATTTATACTTTGATTCAAATGTCAGTTAATATATAACGGGGAACGAAGGGAAAAAAAGCGTCTTTTTCTCTCTCCTCATCCGTTGTTATTTTCTCTCTCTTCGCGATATTTGTTGTTCATTATTGCTACTTCTTTATTCACCATCTTCTGATTCATTATCATTATCTTATACTTCATTATCAACTTCATATTCTTCTTGTTAACCATTGTTGTTGTTGTTGTTGTTACTCCAACTGCTGCTCTTTGACCAAATTCCTATGTCAAATTTTGTTTCGTAAATCACTTTCAACTTTGGAATTTACTTGAGAGGAGACTTTGGTAAGCCAGATTATGCTTTTTAGTTGAATCTGGGTAACTGCTAGTGTGTTATTTTTTCAACAATAGTTTGCATGCGAACATGAATGCAATACAAGAGCAATCTGTTTAAACAGATCCATTATCTGCGGCACCAGATAAATGTTCTGTTGTAACAGTAGACTCATGTTGGATTATATTTAAGGGTTCTAGGTGCCCGTAATATGATTATGAATCGAATAGATGGGTATTCTGTTGCACCAGATTAGTAATTTGTTTCAAAAGATAAATAATTTGTTTCATCAGATTACTAATATGTTTCGAACAACAAAATACAGCTCCTGTCACACACAAAACCTAACAGATAACTCATATGTTCTTGCTATTGATACTGGAATCAAATTATTCCTTAATTGTAGACATGTCATTCGTTAAGAAATAGAAATAGACAACACGAAAATTAAATAAGAAATAAAAAGTCAAGTGCATCAAACATAATTTTTTATAAAACAAACAAAAAAATACATAGATAACAGAAAAAAAGCTTAATTATTATTATCATCATTATTAACATCATTATTATTTGTATGGCCAGCCGGCCAATCTTCAAAGGGCAACAGCAGCGCCCTCCGTAGCCTGCGGATCTCCCGCAACATCCTTACTCTAACGACGGCCAACTCCCAATGCAGGTCATGAACCTCCTTCTGCAGTGCCCTCATGGCATCTCGTAAAATAGCGACATCCCACATAGGATCAGCCATATCTAAAAAATGCATAAGTTGACAAAACACACACGTAAACACAAAAGTAAAGAAAAGAAAGAATCGAATGTAATGTAATGTAATACAACGTATATTTACACAAAAATCAAGAAAAAAATTACCAGAGACAGGAAAAAACTAGCAAGTCCTTGAAAAGAAAGTAGTTGAAGGTGTAACAAGAGCGAGAAATAAATAGTGTGTAGTAGAACGAATGATTGAGTAAGGAGGGGCCTATTTATAGATGATTGAACTTGAATGAGTTAGGCAAAAAATTGCAACTGTTCACCTCCATTTATTAATGACATTCTTGATTACTGTAAAAAGTTATGACTTAATTAAATTAATCAATATTATGATAAGTCATGACTTTTCATCTTTATTATTATTAATAATTAGTTCTTTCCAGGAACCATTTTTTTACACTGTTTTGGACAAC
>NW_025847209.1:642-1354 GCF_002878395.1 Capsicum annuum | reverse complement strand
ATTCGAACAAATTTTAAAAACAATAGATTATAATGATTATAGCTATAAAGACATAGATATAGAAGAAAATTTAGAAATAGTAAATGATAGAATATGTACAACGAAAAGAATAGCTGATGAAAAACCAGAATGATCAAGCTCATAAAAAAGAACAAGTTATGAAATAAATTCAACAAATAATTTAAACCAATATTACATAACAGGAAAGGTAAATGAAAAAGAATATTTAATACTCTTAAATACAGCACAAGAAAAAAATTATATAGCAAAATATCTAGTAAAAATGAAGAAATAAAAACTGATAATGATATGTGTCCAGATCTACCAATAAGTTTAATAAATAGTAAAAATATAGCAGAAAAAAATAATAATAGGAATTAGAAAAATAATAATAGAATTTGAAGTAAAGGAAGAAATGTAAAAAGCAGACATAATATTCGAAATAAAATGGCTAGAACAAGTAAAACCATATAATATAGAACATACACAATTAACCTTAACATATAACAGAGAAAAATTATTCTTAAGAAGAGCCTTAACATAAAATGAAAATATATGTATTAATGAAGATAGTAGTAGAAGGATATTACAGTAGATATTATACGTCTATGATAGATACAGGAGCAGAAGCTAATTTATGTAGATATAATTGCTTACCAGAAAGCCAATGGGATAAATTAAAAACACCAATAATAGTTAAAGGATTTAATAA
>NW_025847209.1:0-542 GCF_002878395.1 Capsicum annuum | reverse complement strand
ACAGTAGATATTATACGTCTATGATAGATACAGGAGCAGAAGCTAATTTATGTAGATATAATTGCTTACCAGAAAGCAAATGGGATAAATTTAAAACACCAATAATAGTTAAAGGATTTAATAATGAAGGAAACTTAATTTCTTATAAAGCTAGGAATGTAAAAATACAAGTATGGGATAAGATATTAACAATAGAAGAAATTTATAATTATGAACTAACATCAAAAGATATACTTTTAGGAATGCCGCTTTTAGAGAAACTATACTCACATATAATAACTAGAACAGATTGGTGGTTTACAACACCATGTAAACAGAAAGTAAGAGCAAAAAAGAGTTAATAATAAAATAAGAAAGAAGACTGATTGGATAAAAGGAAGCGAAAAAATTATACAAAAGTTTAGAAAATATAAAAAATACTGAAGATACAATAGAACTAGTTGTATTTTCGATAAATAAAACAGAAATAACTATATTTTCAATAAATAAGATAGAAATAATTTTTTCTTAATTATTTCTATCTTATTTATTGAAAATATAGT
>NW_025847208.1:0-2106 GCF_002878395.1 Capsicum annuum | reverse complement strand
GAATGTTGATGGTTTGGCTGAACACCAAATCTATAACAAACTCCATGAAATGGGTGTTGCCATCACAGCTTACAAAATTAGAGGGGCTTCTGACAAAGAGGCAGCCACAATGATCATAGCAGGTTTCACTGGTATGATAAAACACTGGTGGGACAACTATTTCACCGATGACGTTAAAAACTTTATATATAAGGCCACGGCTATGGAAACGGTTGTTGTCAAAAGTGAAAATGGGCAAGAAAAACTTAAGCAGGTCGCAAAAGAAGACGCCTGTGCTACCCTCCTATATCATATAGCTAGACATTTTATAGGTGAACCCAAATTATTTTAAGATAGGAGTTTAGAAATCCTTAACAATCTCACCTGCAAAGATTTAGCTGACTTTAGATGGTATAAAGACACCTTCTTGGTCAAAATCATGATTAGACCTGACTACAACAATGACTTCTGGAAAGATCATTTCATTAGTGGTCTTCCTCCTCTGTTCGCAGATAAGGTTAGGACCAAAATCAAAGATAGATTCGAAGGGAAAATCCCCTATGGAATTTTAACTTATGGGGATATAATAAGCTTCATCACCACAGTAGGGGTAGACCTCTGCACCGACCTTAAGCTTAAGAAACAACTTAAGAAAGACAGCACTTCCAAATATGGGCTAGGAACCTTCTGCCAAGATTACGGTTTCACAAATCTATCCTCTCCTTCCAATAAGAAACATAGGAGAAAATCTTATAAGTATCATAAAAAATCCAAACCTAGAAAAGAGTCCTTTAAAAGGGAATCTTACAAAACTAGTAGGAAAGCTAGGAAAAAATTCTCTAAAAATAAAGATGTTTGCTGGACTTGTGGTAAAACGGGCCATAGAGCTAAGGATTGTAAGTCTGGTAAGAAAAATAAGATCAACCAATTAGGTCTCTCTGAAGAAACCAAAGAGAAATTATTCTCGATAATGGAAGACTCATCAGATTCTTTCGACTCTTTCAGCTCCTCTAGTGACAACTATAGCGACGAGGAATTCATCAACACCGCCTATGAGTCTGATCAATCCCAGTCTGGCCAAGATTGCATTTGTAACGGCACCTTTTGTACTTGTACAAAAAAGACCGTTAATGTTATTTCTGGAAATCCCAAAGAAATCTTGTTTGACATCATAGAGCACATCAAGGATGAGGAGACTAGAAATAAATACCTTCTAGAACTCAAAAGGATGATGCTCTCTCATGAAGAGAAGCCTCACAAATCTATCGTTCAGCCTTTTAGCATAAAACAGGTTATGTCTCGATTCGACAAACCTGTCGAACCATCTATAGCTGATCTTAAAGGTGAAATTTCAACCCTCAAAGCAGAAATTAGAGACTTAAAAATCAGACTTGATCGAGTAGAACTCAACATTCTTACCGAACAAGTCTTAAAGAATGTCTCCTCAACAGAATCTCCCAAGGATTCCCTAATAATCAGTGATCGTATTTCAAATGATCATCTTAAGGAACCCAACTCCATCCCAGGCTTTGATTCTCCCTCTACCTCCGATGCTGCCATCACAGCCATTAAAGCTTACAGCGAACATATCGCCGTAAAAATTGTAGTACACAAAGACTTCGTTCTTAACAGAGTCACCCTCTTTGATACAGGCGCCGACAGCAATGGTATCATCAAGGGACTTATACCCACTAAATATCTACACAAAATCACCTATCGTCTCTACTCTGCCATCGGAGAAAAGATGCAAATCGATTACAAGCTTTCCAAAGCCCATATCTGTAACAATGGCATTTGTCTTGTTAATGATTTCGTCATCACTGAAGGTATCACAGAAGATATCATTCTAGGAATACCTTTTATTAATGAAATTCGACCTTACACTAGTGATTTTGATGGAATTCACACAACGATTTGAAATTAAAATTTGTTCTTCCCTTTATTACGGCCCCTCTCTCAAGAAGAAGGCGCCCTTATTAAAGAAAGGACTGCTTTTAAAATCAACAGACACTCTTCACATATTGGTTTTCTTAAACAAGAAATTCAAATAAAGAAAATCGAACAACTTTTAAAAACCCTAGAGATGGTAAACAAAATTATCAATCTCCAAAAGACTTTTGAAGAAGA
>NW_025847207.1:0-4760 GCF_002878395.1 Capsicum annuum | reverse complement strand
AAAAGTTCACGCTATATGAAGCCCGTTACACTTTTGTAGAAAGGACATGTTGTGCTTTGATTTGGACGGTACAAAAGTTGAGGCATTATCTATCGTCCTACACTCGAGAATGGATCCATTAAAGTACATATTCAAGAAGGCCATGCCTAAGAGGAAGCTAGACAAGTGGTAAATGTTGCTGAGTTAGTTTGACATTGTGTATGTAACCCAAAAAGCAATCAAGGGGCAAGCCTTAGCAGGTCATTTGGCAGAGAATCTAGTCGATGAAAAATATGAGCCACTTTGAGCTTACTTTCCAGATGAGGAAGTATTGTTCATAGGAGAAGACATTACAGAGATTTACCCTGGATGGAGACTATTTCTTGATGGGGCAGTCAACTTCAAAGGTTCAAGAATCGGAGCATTTTTGGTGTCAGAAACGGACCAGCATTATTCGGTAACTGCTAAGTTACGTTTCCCATGCACCAATAACATAGATGAATATGAGGCTTGCATCCTAGGTCTCAGATTGGTACTTAATATGGGTGTTCGTGAATTGTTAGTCATCGAAGATTCAGATTTGCTGATTCACCAAGTACGGGGGGAATGGGCGGTAAAAAATCCCAAGATTACTCCTTATATAGAGATGGTGCAAGAATTATGCCAAAGACTTAAGGATGTTGATTTTATACATATACCATGGATACAAAATGAGTTTGTTGATGCTTTGGCCACAATATCTTCCATGATTCAGCACCCGGATCAGATTTACATTGATCCTTTGGAAATAAGTTTGAAAGAGCAACCCGCGAATTGCATACACGTGGAAGAGGAGCTTGATAGAAAGCCCTGGTACTATGACATTAAGAGGTATTTGGAATTTGGAATATATCCTGAAGAGGCTAGTAACAAACAAAAGAAGACAATCCAACGTTTGGCAAAGAATTAGTTCCCGAGTGGGGAAATTCTTTTTAGAAGGACTCCTTATTTGGGATTCCTAAGATGCATCGATGCTGTAGAAGCCAATAAATTGATAAAAGACGTACACGTTGGAGTTTGTGAGCCCCACATGAATGGGTTTGTCCTTGCCATAAAGATCCTGAGAACCAGTTAATTTTGGATGACTATGGAAAATGATTGTGGAAAGTATGTGCAAAAATGTCCAAAATGTCAGATATACGGAGATTTGATCCAAATGCCTCCACATGAGCTTCATGCAATGAGTTCACCTTGGCCCTTCGTATCTTGGGGAATGGATGTTATCAGACTAATAGAGCCATCGGCATTGAATGGACATAGATTTATTTTAGTCGCCATTGATTATTTCACTAAGTAAGTTGAAGTTGCTTCATACAGAGCTGTCACTAAGGAAGCGGTTGTAGATTTCTTCAGGAATAACTTTATTTGTTGATTTGGAGTGTCGAAATCAATCATTATGGATAATGGGGAAAACTTAAATAGTCTCTTGATGAGTGAAATTTATGATCAGTTTAAAATCGGGCATCGCAATTCGAATGCATACCATCCCCAAATGAATGGAGCTGTGGAAGCGGCCAACAAGAATATCAAGAAGATCTTGAGAAAGATGGTTGAAAATGATAGATCATGGCATGAGATGTTACCTTACTCTTTCCTAGGGTATCTCACAATAGTTTGAACTTCCACCGGGATGACCCCATATTTACTTGTCTATGGGAATGAAGCTGTGATACCTGCTAAAGTTGAAATACCATATCTAAGGATTATTCAGGAAGCTAGGCTGAGTAATGAAGATTGGGTCCACGCTCGCCACGAGCAACTCATGTTGATTGATGAGAAGAGAATGGTCGTTGTATTCCATGGTCAGTTGTATCAACATAGGATAGTTTGTTCTTTTAACAAGAAGGTGAGAGCTCGAACATTTGAAGTGGGGCAACTGGTTCTCAAGCGAATATTCCCTCATTAAGAGGAGTACAAGGGCAAATTCGCTCCAAACTAGCAAGGGCCATATATAGTTTGTAAGGTACTATCTGGAGGAGCTCTAATTTTTTCTGAGATGGATAGAACAGAGTGGACCAACCCAATCAATTCTAACGCGGTAAAGAGATATTATGTTTGAACGATGTTCTAGTTTTTGTGTTTTCTTAGTTTACTTGTAATTACCTTTGTAGTAATATTATTTGCTAGTGTGTAAATGCCTAACATCCCTTTCTTTTTATGTACGAACTACCTTTGACCTGAATTCCCAAGAAAGGGATACGTAGGCAGCCTATGTCAGCTTCGGTCAACCCCTTAGAAAAATTTATCCTTTCTTTTTATGTATGAACTATGTGATGACCTAAATTCCCGATAAAGGGATACGTAGGTGGCCTATGTCGGCTTTGGTCAACCCATTAATTTCTTTTGTATATCCCTAGCGTAGGCCTGAACTACATTTGACCTGATTCCTGCTTCAACGGGATACGTAAATGCCCCAACGGCTCGGTCATATAGCCCCAGGAAAGGAAAACTGGGGCAGAATTTTTGAGAAGGAATCTCGAAAATTCACAAGAGAAGATCGACATCCAACAAAAAAAAATGAAGATCAGTAAAGACGTCAGATCCACTCGGATTGGTATCATCTCAAACAACTTTAAAATGGGGCAGAAATTTTGAGGAAGACCTCAAAATTTCCACCAAATACCGTAACATATTCCAAATTCCCCAGCACCAGAGGTTAAAGCTTTGGAAGCCACCAACTGTAACAAAGTCTAGGTAGACTCAATTTTTGGCTATGATAGAACTACTTGAAGAAACCCTCCAACAATGATCATGAGTTTTGGAAACCATCCATCGAATATAGTCAAAACCAGGAGGAAGACATTCGTTGAGCTAGTACATGACATGATTGGCAGAGATTTTCTGAAGTTTTACAGAAGTTTTCAAAATTATTTTCAAAAATTTAAGACTGTTTTTCAAAAATCTTACGACTCACTTATTTAGTATTTGCCTAGACATCATTTGGGATGGAGTGTCAGGGTGGAAATGCCGATATGGTGGAATGCCCAAGAGATGGAAAGGAGAAAATCAAGGATCGAAGGAGGTCAACACGGACTAATTTCATTCAAACTAATCATTTTTCTATGGATGCAGGGTTCAATATACAAAATGAGGGTCTCTTTCAAAAATCCACAAGAAAAATGGGAGCCACAACAGAGCATTAATACCCAAGAACGGTATTTTAGGGTAGCCCTAAAAATAGGTTTAACGCCCATTTATTGAGGACCTTTTGATTTGTCTATCTCATTTCTCGAGATCGTAGGCGACAAACAAAAGATCTTTGTCTTCTTTACACATATCGTATTTAGAAGTTTCCAAAAAATAGTCGCTAGTAAAAGAGACTTTGTGTCTACTAATCGTCTACCTTAAGTATAGGTACATGTAGAAAGTAGGATGCTGACAAATGGAATTAGGTAAAATTACACATCATAGCTGCAAGGCATTGCCTCAAGTGCTATTACATATCATCGCCACAATGGCTATTGCATATCATCGCCACAATGCCTATTGCATATCATCGCCACAATGGATATTGCATATCATCACCACAATGGCTATTTAATATCATCACCACAATGGTTATTACATATCATCGCCATAAGTGCTATTGCATATCATCGCCATAATGGCTATTGCATATCATAGCCATAAGGGCTATTGCATATCATCGCCATAATGGCTATTGCATATCATCGCCACAATGGCTATTGCATATCATCACCACAATGGATATTGCATATCATAGCCACAATGGCTATTACATATCATCGCCACAATGGATATTGCATATCATCGCCACAAGGGCTATTGCGTATCATCGCCACAATGGCTATTGCATATCATTGCCACAATGGCTATTGCATATCATCGCCACAATGGCTATTGCATATCATCGTCACAAGGGCTATTGGATATCATAGCCATAAGGGTTGTTGCATATCATTGCCATAAGGGCTGTTGTATATCATATCCAAAAGGGCTATTGCATATCATCGCCCCAAGGGCCATTACATATCATTTCTGTAAAGGCCATCTCATACCATCGCCCTAGAAGGAATTTAATATCTGGTGACACTCTAGACAAAAATACTGGTGTCGAGGATATCTCATCATTTCATTAATCAGCATCGAGGGTGCACGATTTGAAGGGACGCCTTTAAGTCGCTAGCTAAGGATGAATGATATATAAGGTTTCCAGGAAATTGATAATTTAAGGGATTATCTATAAGTCATATTATTTGAAATAGGAGAGGGTGAAAGATAACTTATGAGTCGATAACCTATAGGTCATCAGTAAGCCACAACAACATCCTAATCGGATAGTGTGCAAGATCGCCCAAAAATTGATAGTTCAAAGGTTATCCATAAGTCGCAACTAAATCCTTACTGGAGAATATGCAAGATTATCAAATTGATACGTCCAAGGGTTCTCTATAAGCCGCGTCATATCCAAGATCGATTATGTGCAGGATTACCTAAAGACTAACAATTTGAGAGATTATCTATAATTCATATTGTATCCAAGGTCGGATGATGTGCAGGAACACCAGAAAGCTAGCAATTGAAGGGATATCTGTAAGCCATCTCTTATCTAAAGTCGTATAGTGTGAAGGATTACCTAATAGCCAAAAATTCAAAGGATATCTGTAAGTTGCCTCACATCCAGTATCAAATAATACGCAAGATTATCCAAAGATTGGTAATTTAAGGAAAATTTATAAATCGATCATCGGCTATAACCGGAGAGGTTATCATTCCACATA
>NW_025847206.1:0-1178 GCF_002878395.1 Capsicum annuum | reverse complement strand
CTTATTCCTATATCCTTAATCACATACAAAATAAGTATTTTAAATTTATCTTCCATTACATCAGATAAATAATTATTCATTTTCATAAAATTGCTATTTTCAAAATATTTCGTTCAATCATATACATAACAAAATATGGTCATCTTAGATTACTATATACTAGATTATTCTTAAATAACATGTTCTTTGGTCACTATTAACATGGTAATCTGGATACTTTTCCCTTAAACAACACCTCTACTCTGGTTACTCCCCACCACGGCTTCTTGCCTCATTGATTTCACCTTTAGGATGACATAGTTCTTAGGGATTTTTCTCCTGTTCCACTTTGCTAATAAACTTCTTAACATATTATTCTTCGGATAATTCTACTATAAAGTAACTAACATGATTTTCATTTATCATACCATGATTGTTGGGAATTATGAATTTAACTATTCATAATCATAAATAAATAAATATACCTGTTCGGGTAGGTTTGATATTTCTAAGCTTTGTTCCTCCATAGGTTTTTCCATTGAAATATACCTATTTTTTAATAACTAAGCAAAATATTTGTGGTGGACAAGAGAGAGTATTTGTGCTTCAACTCATGAAGGCTTGCTTTGCAATGCCTTCGGTTCATCTTATTTATAGACTGAAACTTTACAAGAGTATTCCTATTTTTACACGTTTCTAAAAAGTCTTTTAAAAAATTATCTACCTAATCTACTTTACTTTACAAAAGTCTTCGAATAAGACAAAAGTTATTAATTCCTAGACTAATAATAGTCAAAAACCTATAAAAAAGAATCCAATAATTTACGTAAAGCGTATTGTGAAAGTTTACATGTCGCTTTCACAATTTAATAGCTTGTCTTCTATTATTACTCTGTTGATATCTTCTCTTTGTCGTATCTGCTGCTTTTCCATATCTTCATTATTGTTTCTTATCTTGTATCTTCCAGCTGGCGTTCTTATCTTCTTGGTTGATTTCTCTTCTATTCTAGCTGAACTTCTGGGATATCATTATCTCCTCCTTTACATTTTAAACATTTATGATCTGGATATTTATTTCCAATTGTTTTGCAATATCTGGTTAATAATTCTTCTGAAATAAAATTTTCTCTGATAGCTCTGGTGATAGGTTCTGTCTCTGGTTTGAGCAACGTCAGAATCCATTGCCTAATAGTTTCCAT
>NW_025847205.1:0-3019 GCF_002878395.1 Capsicum annuum | reverse complement strand
AGTGATATGATATGCTAGTGAAATTTACAGCTATATCTTAACATCCAGTTTAAGAATGAACATTGAATCAGAGGGTTAAAGTTAGAAAAAGAGAGCATTTGAGGAAATAGATAGAGTGCTGGGGCATTTGGTGATCAAGTTGAAACCTTCTTTGAAAATTAAGGCTATTATTTTGAAAATTTTGAGAATCACTTGGTCATCAATTGAAACACATATCTCAATTAGGTCAAGTAGTGAATATGTGATCCTATGTCAAAAGGAATAGGAAGAAAATCAGCTCCATGAAGTCATGAGTCCTTTAGCATGAGGAATGTACAACGAAAATAGAGTTGTATGTTTGACAAGTGTAGAAAAAGAAGTAACATACATGCTCATTTGAAGTTGGCGTTGTTAAAGTACCACAAATGATCTTCATCTTTCGTTTTCATATTGCATGATATGTACTTGCATTTTTAAGGATTGATGTGACGAAGGCCTTTCATTCTACTATCCAAACATCGTGTCATCCTTTGTTTACCCATTTGAGCTTTAGTCCTATTTTCTTTCATACCCCTCTTTTGGAATCGATATAGTCAGCAAAGCTCGAAAGAAAAGTGTCGAGAAAAACAATAGTCAGAAAAGTTCAAAAAAGAAAAAGAGAAAAAATGTGTCCAAAAAAAAAGATGAAAAAAGAGTGTCAAGAAAAATAGAGTCGGAAAAATCCCCAAAATAAAAGAGTCAATAAAAGAAAAGAAAAAGAATCAGAATCAAGCAAAAGAATAAGCTGCCAGAACTATGCATGACCTGATTCTCCTCTCTCGGGGGTGAGATATGTAGGCTGCCCTACTAAGGGCTCGGTCCAACCAAATAGTCAAAAGAAACTCGGGCATGAGTTAATCCTCATTGTTTGAGTCGATTCCAAAATTTGTAAGTCCTACCCCACTTCAAGTGTCGTTTGAGCCCCATGTCATCCTTTCTTTCTAACCTTATCCAAAAGCCAAGTTACAACCAAAGAAAGACCTTCAAATCAATCTGTGAGGATGCTAAGGCAGAGCATGCAAGGGATATGATGATGCATTTGGGAACTATTTGTCTTCCTCAGCATAGGGAATCAAGAGAGAAATAAAAATGAGAGTCTTATTAGTTAAAACCCTTACGGGCACCATAAGGCAATGACAAGTTGAGAGAAATAAAAATGAGAGAGTATTATTAGTGAAAACTCTCACGGGCACCATAAGGCGATAGTGAGCCGAGAGAAAATGAAAGAAGCTTGTTGGCGAAAACCCTTCAAGGCGCCACTAGCCAAATAGGGTCTTAAATGCAATTGACCTAAGAAAGAAACTCAGTTTCAAGGCGATTAACTCAACAACAATGGGTAGAAAGTTTGGATGAAAAGACCAAGATTCTTAATCCAAAATGCATGGCATAATCATTAGTGTTGACTGTCATTTTTAGATGAATTTTCATTTCTTTGTTTTAAAAGGAGACATTCATTGTCTTTTCTTTCTTCTCTTTATTTTAATTTTATCTTTCTTAAGTCAGTTATCAAAACAAAAATTGTCATTCTTTTTTTGTTTCTTGTCTTTGAGTCAAGTCCGTATCAAAACAAATGAGAAAAGATTTCAAAACTGGTTACCATCTTCTTTAATTGCACAAATCAAGATAAAAGCTAGAACATGAAAGAGACATGATTGTGAGCCCAAAAAAGGCATGCAGGAAGTTTTGTCAACAGAGAAGTCGGGGAACTCACGGAAATACCAAGATTCAAAGGGTTTATTTGAGAAACACGACAAAGCGAAAATACTGTGTTTGTTTCAGAGTCACTCTTAATAAGATGAGTTTGAGTCAATGATACATCAAGTCAATGACATATGCTAATGGTTGGAAGCAAAGCTAAATGTGACGGGGGCAGGAGCAATTTCCTAAAAAGCCAAGTTTTTAAACTCACAAGTTTTCTTTGTATGTAATAGGAATACGTGTTGCATTCAGATCAAGGATTTCAGAGCCTAAACATCAAAGGCCATAATTTCTCACCTCAACAAATTCAAGAGGCAAGATTGCTGCACAGGTTTGGTAATCAAAACCATGGTAAAACTCATAATTCAAGATCTCTAGGAGACGCACTTTCTTGTTTTGGTAATTCAAGCAGCTTTGGTAAGGAGACACACTTCATTATTTTTATAATTCAAACAACATTGATAAGGAAACACACTTCCTTGATTGGGTAATTCGAATTTCGCTTCTTAGGTAATGCACTTACTAACTTATGTCTTGATTCCTATAAGACATACCTTTTAGTTGAGTCATTCCTATTGATTCCTATAAGACGTACCTTTTAGTCAAGTCATCCTCTCTGATTCTTATAAGACGTACCTTTTACTCGAGTCATCCCCTTTTATTCCTATAAGATGTACCTTTTAGTCGCTCATTCCTATTGATTCCTATAATACGTACCTTTTAGTCGAGTCATTCCTATTGATTCTTATAAGATGTACCTTTTAGTTGAGTCATCCCCTTTGATTCTTATAAGACGTACCTTTTAATCGAGTCACTTCCTTTTATTTCTATAAGACTTACCTTTTAGTCGAGTCATTCCTATTAATTCCTATAAGACGTACCTTTTAGTTGAGTCATCCCCTTTAATTCCTATAAGACATACCTTTTAGTCAGGTTATTTCCCTTGACCCCTATAAGACATACCTTTTAGTTGAGTCTTTCCTATTGATTCCTATAAGACATACCTTTTAGTCGATTCATCCCCTTTGATTCCTATAAGACGTACCTTTTAGTCGAGTCATTCCCTTTGATTCCTATAAGACGTACCTTTTAATCGAGTCATTCCAATTAACTCATAGAAAATGCATTTCTTTGCTTTGGATAATATTTTTTTTTTCAGTTTTGATGTGATTTCAGGAGCATGCCCAAAGCACAGAGTGAATAAAAGGAAAACCAAGCAACAAGGTGACGAAATTGAAAGTTAAACAGATTGAAACATAGCAAGTCAGGAGCCCGCCTATAGAACAGGGTAAAAAAATTGAAA
>NW_025847204.1:0-1803 GCF_002878395.1 Capsicum annuum | reverse complement strand
AGGAAAAAAGGCTAACGTCTGTGTGCCATGGCCAGTTGTATCAGAGGAGCATGGCTCGAGCGTATAACAAAAAGGTCCGTCACAGGAATTTCGAAGTTGGTCAGTTGGTATTGAAACGTATCCTTCCTCACCAGGTTGAAGCGAAAGGCAAGTTCTCCCCTAACTGGCAAGGTCCCTTCGTTGTGAAGAAAGTGTTGCCCAAAGGAGCCTTATATTTGACAAATATTAAAGGCAAAATGGCATAAATGGCTATCAATGCTGAAGCGGTCAAAAGATATTATGTATGATATTTTATCCTTTGTTGATTTTATTGCATGTTTAGTACTTGCACTTTTTACGATTGATATGATGAAGGCATTTTATTCTTCTATCCAAACATTGTGTCATCCTTTGTTTACCCGTTTGAGCTTTATTTTATTTTTTTTCTTTCATATCCCTCTTTTGGAATCAAAATAGAGTCAAAGATAGATGTCAAGAAAATAAAAATAAAAGAAAGAGTTCGAAAAAAAAAATCAAAACAAAGAACAAGCTTATAGAACTACGTGCGACCTGATTCTCCTCTCTCGGGAGTGAGATACGTAGGCTGCCCTATTTCGGGCTCGGTACAACCAAATAAATATTTTAGAGTCACCCAGTCAACAAAAACTGGGCATGAGTTAATGTGTTGTTTGAGTCGATTCCAAAAGTTATAAGTCCCACCCCACTTCAAGTGTTGTTTGAACCTCTTGCCATCCTTTTCTAACCTTATCCGAAAGCCAAGTTACAACCAAATAAATTCCTTCAGATCAATTTTTGATAATGTTAAGGCTAAGCATGCAATGGATATGATGATACATTGTGAGGTACCACTTGTCTCCCTCAGCGTAAGAAATCAGGAAAGAAATACAAAATGAGAGAGAGACTTATAGGCGAAAACCCCTGTGGGCATCATAAGGCGATGGTGAGATGAGAGAAATGAAAATGAGAGCCTTATTGGTGAAAAACCTCGTAGGCACCATAAGGCGATGGTGAGTGGAGAGAAATAAAAATGAGAGAGTCTTATTGGTGAAAACCCTCACGGGCACCGTAACGCGATGGCGAGTTCAAGAGAAGAGTGAAAAGTGAAAAGAAAGAGATTTGTTGGCGAAAGTCTTTTAAGATGTCGTCAATTGAATGTGATGTATGGGTCCAATGGATTTGAAGAAGCGGCTCAACGGCAAAGGCACGAACTCAACAACAAATGGGGAGTTTGGATAGAAAGATCGGGCAGTTTAATCCAAAATGCATGTCATACTCATTGGAGTTGGTTGTCGTATTCAGATAAGTTTTCTTTTTGAATATGGGACATTGTCCTTTTCTTTCATTTACATATTTATGCTTTTTGTCTTTTTATATCATTTATCAAAATAAAAGTCACCATCATTTCTTTACATTTTAAGTCAAGTCTGTGTCAAAACAAGCGAGAAAGGATTTCAAAATTTACTACCAGTCTTTCCAATTATATGAGAAAAAGCCAAGGACCAGCACATGAAAGAAATATGATCGTAATTCAACATGAAGCAAAGGAAGTCTATCAACCGACAGGCTGTTGGATTCGTGGAAGCATTCAGATTTGGGAAAAGAGTGCACCTCAGAGGCATGGTAAAATGAAACTCATTGTTCGAGTCAGAACTCATTTCCCTCAATCTAGATCCAGGTCAATGATGCGGCTAGACAGGGCAAGTGTCAGCGATTTGGAACAAAGATGAAAGGAACGAGTGCTGGGGCAGATACCTGAGAAGCCAAGAGCTGCAAGCCACCACCAAATTGGCTTCACTTAATTCA
>NW_025847203.1:437-1647 GCF_002878395.1 Capsicum annuum | reverse complement strand
AGAGAGTGAATAGAATTGGACCTCGATTTTTATTTCAATCCGTCAAAATTTTGATTGGAGCTTCGACCGGAATACCTCTAACGACAAAGCCTCGACTCCGAACTCGCGAATTGAATAAAACCCAACACTAAACTAATCTCTGAGCAACCCAAACGAGCATTTCGCTATCGTGGTCGTTTTTCGGTGGAAATGGACGGGAACGAGTCTACATCAGGGGTTTTGGTTGGTTTCTTTTCGAACTGTTTCGTTGAAACTGACCTGGACAGTTGGACGGAGGGGTTTTTCGGTAGAACCAGCCAAAAACAGGGATGAGGGTGGCTGGCAGTGTATTTCCGGCAGTGAATCCGGCGAGTACGTCGTTGGAAAACCAAACCAAGGGTCATTTTTCCTCTTTTTCCTCTCTCTCGCGTTCACAAATCACTTCTCTCTCAATTCACTGTTTTTCCTTCGATCTCTATCTTTATCTCCCTATCACTCAGTTTTCTCTCACAATCGCTCCATTTTATTTTATTTTTTGCTTTTCTTCTGATTTTTCAATCTAGGTGTGTACCATGTTCGATGGTGAGTGTGCATGGCCTGAGGTGTGTGTGCTCTACTATAAATTCAGAGATTTTTTGCTCGGTGTGTGTGGAATCTTTAATAGGTTCCTTTCTGTTATTTTATTTTTTGTCCTCCCCCTGTTATTTGGATGACGATGATATATGGTGAGTATATGCTAGTGTGATTTTTGAGTAAAACGGTGCCAAGATTCTATTAATAAATTCAATAACTAGAATTGTTTTTCCATAAGAGAAAAGATAAATTTTTGACAGAATTAACCTATCTTAAAATACATTTTATTTACTAGAAAGAGATCATTTCTATTTGGACTCCGTTGGTGGCAACTTGTAACGACACATGGGACACTTTGGGTTTTTAAGAAGCCAAGTCTCGATGCAGCCATAAAGGAAACTGTGGCTGCAAGGCAACCTGTATTGTTGTGATCTAGGTGAGTAACTCTCCTTAAATATCACACACTCATCTGTCCATTCGTTTTCTGGAAGATGAACTCTTTACAAAGACTGCATTATTGATCTTACTGCAGGCAGCGACATGAATTCTCTCCTAGCTTACTCAGTTAAAGTCTGTACTAATTCCCTTTCATAATTCTCATCAAAATGCATGCACCAACAATTTATTGTGTTCCTCACAGCATCTTTTATATCCCCGT
>NW_025847203.1:0-337 GCF_002878395.1 Capsicum annuum | reverse complement strand
CTCAGTTAAAGTCTGTACTAATTCCCTTTCATAATTCTCATCAAAATGCATGCACCAACAATTTATTGTGTTCCTCACAGCATCTTTTATATCCCCTTCACGGGCTTCAATCCATTGTAATTTTTCATATAAAGATGGTTCGTTAGATTGTCCCAATCCCCTGATTGCTTTATGAGTAACTCTCCAAACTATTTCTCCAATCTCATCATATTGGTTTTTAACAATTCTGGATTTGGTAGGTTAAAATTCTTGAGGAGATACATAAAGTTTCTCAACAATTATCAGGCTCACATAAGCTGTATCATCATCTTGCAAAGGAGGTGCAAGGTTCTGTGTT
>NW_025847202.1:0-2060 GCF_002878395.1 Capsicum annuum | reverse complement strand
GGAGTGTAAGACCAGAGAATGATATCCATAAAATTTTATTGAAGATCACTCCTAGTATCATTTGTTGGGAAATTTGGAAATAATAGTGTTCTTGTAAATTTGGAGGCGAAAGACACTTCTGCTACAGTAAGATGATTTATCAAGCTTTTGGTCTTATCAAATCTGTATTGATGAAATATTTTAAAGACTTGCAAGACATCAATCATTGGCCAACTCTGTGTCTCACAATAAAAAAACTCAGGCCATTTCAAAAGTTACATCAGGTTACTTGGAGCTTCCCACAAGCTAACTGTATTAAAAATCAATACAGACGGTAGTTACTTACATGAAAGTGGTAAGGCTAGTATTGGTGGAATTGTATGGAATAGTCGAGGCGATATGGTTATGGCATTTTCCATGTCGTTCAGCTGTAGTAGCAGTAATATGGCAGAGGTGTTGTGAATATCAAGGATACACTAATTTCACTCTCGAACTAGACTCCACAATCATAACCAACAAGCTGAACAACAATCTTGTCACTAATATGAAGCTGAAAAAAGTTGTGGACAACATCAAAAGTATCAAGAATGGTATTGGGATTCAAGTAACTCACTGTTTTCGGGAGGGGAATCAAGCTGCTGACTGGTTAGCCAAATTGGCTTCCACCTCTACGCAGATTCTTATCACTCAGTCCCTTTCTCATCTTCCTAGACAGGCTAGAGGCTGTATCCAATTAGATAAATGGATGATGCCTAGTCTTAGATGTAAATATGACAAATCCAACTTCTTTGTTAGCTAGCATAGATTTATGTATGTACTAGAAGGCAATATAATTGTTTATCCCTTCTGGTGGGGTGATATCACTTATGATTGATATCACTAATGGTTGTGTGTTGTATCGAGGTCAGGCCTAGCCCCCCTCTGCCCCTTTTTACTAATGGGTAATTGATTTAAAAAGATGAAAAAGAAGAAAAAAGTAACAAAATCAAAGATTAACGATGTTTTTATACTGAGGAATAATGGATTTTTGATTGATTGAGAAATGTGTTTTCTAGAAAATCACACTATTGTATCTTCTGTCTCTATATGTATTAGTCTTGTTTATCAGACTATTCTAATGATTAATTTCTTGTAGACTAAGATGTGTATTTGTCCTCGATCTGTTAAATTGAATTGCAGACTGCTCTGCTTCTTTAATCTTGTCTGTCAAATTTCATCCAAGTTTCTGTTACGATAATCGGGTAACAAAGTTTTATATATATATATATATATACATATAAACATATATAAGTATAAAGCTTGTGGCGTTTGAAATAAAGCAATAATTTTGTTAGTGTGATCAAAAATTACCCTGGCATAAGAAGTGTTGGACCTTTCAATCTTGCATTGTTAATACAAGTATCATGAAGCTAAATATGACTAGTTTTTCCATTGGAAAAGAGAAAGTGTTGGAATGTGCCACGATTCTATTAATAAATTCAATAGCTAGAATTGTTTGGCCATAAGAGAAAAGATAAATTTTTGACAGTATTAACCTATCTTAAAATACATTTTAATTACTAGTATGAGATCACATCTATTTGGACTCCGTTGGTGGCAACTTGTAATGACACATGGGATAATTTGGGTTCTTAAGAAGCCAAGTTTTGATGCAGCCATAATGGAAACTGTGGCTGCAAGGCAAGCTGTATGGTTCTGATCCAGGTGAGTAACTCTCCTTGCATATTATACACTCGTCTGTCCATTCGTTTTCTGGAAGATGAACTCTTTGCAAAGACTGCATTATTGATCTTACCGCAGGCAGCGACATGAATTCTCTCCTAGCTTGCTCATTTAAAGTCTGTACTAGTTCCCTTTCATAATTCTCATCATAATGCATGCACCAACAATTTATCGTGTTCCTCACAGCAACTTTAATATCCCCTTCACGGGCTTCAATCCATCATAATTTTTCATACAAAGATGGTTTGTGTGATTGTCTGAATCCCTTGATTACTTTATAAGTAACTCTCCAAACTATTTCTCCAATCTCATCATATTGGTTTTTAACAATTCTGGATTTGGTAAGTTCAAATTCTTGA
>NW_025847201.1:0-1050 GCF_002878395.1 Capsicum annuum | reverse complement strand
TCCCATGTAATCTCTTCCCTTTGTTGATTTCTCCAAAGTACTTTCACCGATGCTACTTCTTTATTTCTCATCTTCTTAACTTGACGATCTAATATAGCAATAGGCATCTCCTCATAGGTAAGATATTCTGTTACTTGCACATCTTCAGTAGAAGTAATAAGGGACGGATCTTCATTGCACTTTCGAAGCATCGATACATGAAATACTGGATGCACTGATGAGAGTTCTTGGGGTAGCTCTAATTCATAAGCAACTTGCCCATATCTTCGAATAATCTTATACGGGCCTATATATCGTGGACTCAACTTTCCTTTCTTGCCAAATCTCATCACCCCTTTCATTGGCGATACCTTCAAAAATACCCAATCGCCTAACAAAAATTCTAGCCCTCTTCTTCTACTATCCGCATATGACTTGTGTCGACTTTGGGCTGTTTTCAACCGTTGCTAAATCACTTTGACTTTTTCTATGGCTTGATACACAAGATCCCGTCCGAATATAAGAGTTTCACCCGCTTTGAACCATCCTATTGGTGATCTACACTTCCTCCCATATAAAGCTTCATATGGTGCCATTTTGATACTTGAATGATAGCTATTCTTGTAGGCAAACTCAATAAGTGGTAAATGATCATCCCAACTGCCTTTAAAATCTATACACATGCTCGTAGCATATCTTCAATTGTTTGAATGGTGCGCTCTGCTTGTCCATCCGTCTGATGGTGAAAAGTTGTACTCAGATTCACTCGTGTTCCCAAACTCCGTTGGAAAGACTTCCAAAAGTTTACGGTAAATTGAGTTCCCCGATCCGATATAATAGAAGTTGGAACTCCATGTAATCGGACTATTTCCTTAACATACAGCTTCGAATATTCTTCAACTGTGTAAGTGGTCTTAACGGGTAAGAAATGTGCGGATTTAGTAAGCCTATCCACAATCACCCATATAGAATCAAATTTCCGACCTGTACAAGGTAAACCTGTAACAAAATCCATGTTGATCATGTCCCACTTCCAAATTGGAAGATCTATGCATTGCATATAGCCTCCGG
>NW_025847200.1:0-1238 GCF_002878395.1 Capsicum annuum | reverse complement strand
ATTTCATTTAATATAAAGTAGGCTACCCAGTTCATCCTGTACAAGGAGTTATGATCGTTTGAAATTGACCCTAAAAATCTGTTTTGAGAGGCTGAAGTAAAACGAGTATAACTCATTACTCAGATGTCGGATTTGGATGAAACCAATTGAATTGGAAAAAAGACTCAAAGATCTTTCTTTTCATAGGTGGCAGCTCTCCCAGTTCATTATATTAAGGGATTTATGATCGTTCAAAGTTGACCCAAAAAAATGGCTGACCTCAGTAGTTTGTGTGCAGGAAATTTTCCTGCACATTTACTATTCCCAATATCCCGGCCACCGTTTTATAGTTTCGAACGTTCTCGATTATATCCAAAACCTATCCATTTTTGGAAATCTTTATATCGTTGGAAAGCTTATTCAATAACCTTCGTATGGAACCATCGACGGGCAAATTCCGGTATAAATAAAATAACATAAAATTAATTCCATATAAATAAGACCAATACACGTACTTGAATACGCTAATATATGTACTTGAATACGGGGTGTTACATCCTTCCCCCCTTTAGGATATTAGCCCTCGAATATTAGCATAGTTATTCAACCGAAACAAGTTCAAGTCCATTATTAACATTCACATCATCACATAAATACTATGCATATATAAAAAAAAACTTACTTGTTAATGTTCTAACTCCGTTTCTTGAACTCCCTCTTCATCTTTGAACAAATGAGGGTACTTAGATTTCATTGCTTCCTCAGCTTCCCATGTAATCTCTTCCCTTTGACAATTTCTCCAATTTACTTTCATCGATGCTATCTCTTTATTTCTCATCTTCTTAACTTGGCGATCTAGAATAGCAATAGGCACTTCCTCATAGGTAAGATCTTCCGTAATTTGTACATCCTCAGTAGAAGTGATATGTGATGGATCTCCGATGCACTTTTGAAGCATTAACACATGAAATACCGGATGTACTAATGAGAGCTCTTGGGGTAGCTCTAATTCATATGCAACTTGTCCAAACCTTCGAGTGATCTTATACGGGCCTATATAACGTGGACTCAACTTCCCTTTCTTTCCAAATCTCACTATCCCTTTTATTGGTGATAACTTCAAAAATACCCAATCACCTATAGAAAACTCTAGCCCTCTCCTTCTACTATCCACATATGACTTGTGTCTACTTTGGGCTGTTTTCAGTCGTTGCTGAATTACTTTAACCTTCTCTATGGCTTGATAAACAAGATCCGGT
>NW_025847199.1:0-1264 GCF_002878395.1 Capsicum annuum | reverse complement strand
CGGATATCAGAAGGAGAAATAGGTCTAGGCCAACTCTTTATAGCCTCTATCTTTTGAGGATCAACTCTAATACCTTTGGAAAAAAATAACATAACCCAAAAAGGCTATAGAGTTCAGCCAGAACTCACACTTACTGAACTTAGCATACAACCGATGAGTTCAAATAGTTTCCAACACGATTCGGAGATGATCCGCATGATCACCCTCACTTCAGGAGTAAATAAGAATATCATCAAGGAACACTATTACAAATAAATCCAGATATGGCCGGAATACATGGTTCATAAGATCTATGAAAGCCGCTGGAGCATTAGTTAACTCGAAAGACACCACTAGAAATTTAAAATGATCGTAACAGGTTCGGAAGGCTATCTTAGGGATATCACATTCCCTAACCTTAAGTTGGTGATAACCGGATCTGAGGTCTATCTTCGAAAAGTAGCTCGCACCTTGCAATTGATCAAATAAATCATCAATTCGAGGAAGCGGATATTTATTCTTGATAGTAACCCTATTAAGCTGCCGATAATCAATAAACATCTGTAAAGAACCATCTTTCTTACGCACAAACAGGACAGGTGCACCCCATGGGGACACACTAGGTTTGATAAAGCTTTTGTCTAAAAGATCTTTCAATTTCTCCTTCAACTCTTTAAGTTCCGCAGGAGCCATGTGATACGGAGGAATGGAAATAGGCTGAGTATCGAGAAGAAGGTCAATCCACAACTCTATCTCTCTATCAAGAGGTACTTCAGGGAGATCTTCCAGAAAGATATCAAGAAACTCATTAACAATATTAATTGACTGAATGGTCGGGGTTTCAGACTTAGTGTCTTTAACCCAAACCAAATGGTGGATGCAACCCTTGGAAATCAACTTCTTAGCTTTGAGATAGGATATAAAACGACCCTTACGAATCAAAAAACTCCCAAACCATTCGAGGATAGGTTCATCAGGAAACTGAAACTTAACCACATGGGCACGACAATCAATAGATGCATAGCATGAGTGAAGCCAATCATTACCCAGAATAATATCAAAGTCAACCATATCTACTTAATCAAATCAGCATACATAACCTGATGAAAGACAGTAATGGGACATTTCTTATACACCCGCTTAGCAATGACAGACTCTCCTACCGGAGTAGAAAACAAAATAGGCTCAAAAATTAGTTCAGGATCTATTTCAAAATTTACAGCAACCAAAGGTGTGACATAAGAAAAACTCAAACCAGGGTCCATCAATACATAGACATCAAAAT
>NW_025847198.1:0-2589 GCF_002878395.1 Capsicum annuum | reverse complement strand
TAGGCCAATTTCTAACAGCTTTGGTCTTTTGGGGATCAACTCTAATACCCTCGGAAGAAATGGTATGACCTAGAGCAACTGACCTTAGCCAAAACTCACACTTACTGAACTTGGCAAACAACTTGTGATATCTAAGGGTTTGCAAGATAGTTCGGAGATGATCAGAATGTTCATCCTCACTACGGGAGTACACCAGTATATCATCAATGAACACTATGACAAGCATATTCAGATATGATCTGAACACTCGATTCATGAGATCCATGAAAGCTGCTGGGGCATTAGTTAACCCGAAAGACATAACAAAAAACTCAAAATGGACATAACGAGTTTGGGAAGCAGTTTTCGGGATGTCACACTCCCTAACTTTGAGTTGATGATAGCCGGAACGAAGGTCTATTTTTGAGAAATAACTTGCACCTTGCAATTGGTCAAATAAATCATTTATTTTTGGAAGGGGGTACTTATTTTTGACGGTGACTTTATTCAGTTGGCGGTAATCAATGCACATACGCAAAGAGCCATCTTTCTTTCTCACATACAACACAGGAGCACCCCAAGGAGAAACACTGGGCCTTATGAAACCCTTATCTAGTAGATCTTTGAGTTGCTCTTTCAACTCCGTAAGTTCTCCTTAAGTTCTGAAGGGGCCATACGATAAGGAGGAATAGAATTGGGCTGAGTATCGGGAAGAAGATCAATCCCAAACTATATCTCTCTATCAAGAGGTATCCGTGGGAGATCATCCGAAAAGACATCAAAAAACTCATTGACGACGTTAACAGACTGGAGAGTTGGAGTCTCAGACTTAGTGTCTTTGACTCTAACTAAATGGTAAATACACCCCTTGGATAAGCTTTCTAGCTTTGAGGTAAGAGATAAAATGACTCTTGGGTGACACAGAATTCCCAGACCACTCAAACACGGATGCACCCAGAAACTGAAACTTGACCACTCGGGTCCGACAATCAATAGAGGCGTAAGAAGAATACAACCAATCCATACCCAGAATCACATCAAAATCTACCATGTCTAACTCAATCAGATTAGCCAACAAGACTCTATGAAGAACGGTAACTGGACACTTTTTATATACTTTTTGGGCAACAATCGAATCACCCTCTGGGGTAGAAACTAGGATAGGCTCAGGAATAATCTCAGGACTTATTTACAAATTCATAGCAATCAAAGGTGTAACATATGAGAAACTGGATCCAGGATCCAACAAAGCATAAACATCAAACTGAAATATACGAAGCATACCAGTAACAACATTGGGAGAGTCCTCCTATTCCTGGCGGGACGATAAAGTATAGAATCTATTCTGGCGCTGCCCGCCAGCATTGCTAGAAGAGGCGCCCTGAGCTGGGGCTGGGCGAGTCGCTGGAACTGGAGCACTAACAGTCTGAGTCTGGGTTTGAGGGCGATAGTCATGACGCCCTTGTCCATCCTATGGACAATCTCTAACTCTGTGACCCATGTCACCACACCAAAAATAATCCCTCTTCTCACCCCAACACTCACCCGAATGAGCCCTACTACACTTAGGACACAGGGGACGATTTGGCTTACTGCCAGCACTGTACTGGGACCTGGATGCATATGACCTAGTACCTTTCTCCTGCCTACCTCTAGGCATGGGAGCACTAGCAGATAATGGTGCTGGCATAGACGAATAATCCTGATACTATGGGCGACTCCCTCCCTGCGATCTAGTTTGACCCTGTCCATGCTGCTTGGACCTTGCTCTCTTATTCCCTCTTATTCTATCTCTTTCCTTAATCTTGTCTGCCTCAATCTCTTGGGCATAAATCATCAGCCTAGAAAGATTCATCTTACTATTCAGCATAGCAGACCTACACTCCTTAGCCACATAACTAGACACTCCAGCCACAAACTTACTCATACTAGCCCGATTATCAGCCACTAAGTCAGGAGCATACTTGGCCAACTGATTGAACTTTAGACAGTACTCCGTAACAGTCATAGAGCCCTGTCGCAGGTTCATAAACTCTTCCACCTTCACCTCCCTCATCTCCAAAGGGAAAAACTTAACCAGAAATGCATCTTAGAACCCTTGCCAAGTTGTAGGGACAACTCCCTCACCTCTACCTTTTCTCCAAGCAACAACCTAGTCATAAGCAAGGTCTTTCAACCTATACGCAGCCAAATCCACACTATGTTTCTCAGATACATGCATCACCTGAGTAATCTTTCGTACCTCCTCTAAAAATAACCGTAGATCCTCAGCAGACTTGGACCCATAGAATTTTGGTGGATTTATCCGCATGAAGTCACGGATCCTGTCAGCAGCTGAATCACCTCCCTGCTACTGTGGAGCCGGGGCCGGGTTGGCCTAAACATTTGCAGTAACAGCTTGGGCCAGCGCCTGAAAGGCTGCCCAAAATTCAGTATGAGACACGTTTTTATTCAATGGGTCAGTAAGTTGAGGTTGCTGACCATAATTATTTCTTCTCGCTCAACGTGGAGGCATATTTCTGGAAGAGAAGAGCATGAATCAATAGCAGAGAGAGGCACTTTGAGCATGATAGACTTTTGAAAGAAAGAATCACACTTTTTTCTAAAATG
>NW_025847197.1:0-1433 GCF_002878395.1 Capsicum annuum | reverse complement strand
GTTCATCTTTCTTTCTTTTCTTCGAGTTGTTTTGGCCATCTTCTACATTATGTGCTCCATTCATTGTAGAATTTCCCTTTGACCTTCTTTCGGAAGCTTTATTGTCATTTTCAATACGAAGTCGGACAATAAGATCTTCAATGGTCATCTCATTGCGTTTATACTTTAAGTTGTTTTTGAAGTCTTTCCACAAAGGTGGTAGCTTCTCAACTATCGCTGCTACTTGGAAAGCATCATTCACAATCAAAGCTTCTGCTAGGTGATCATGTATGTTGACCTGTAACTCCTGTACTTGAATGACAACAGATTTGATATCAATCATTTTGAAGTCCAGGAATCGTGCAACAAGGAATTTCTTAATTCCCACATCCTCCGTTTTATATTTCCTTTCAAGTACCCCCCCCTCCCCACAGTTCGTTTGATGTCTTGGTTCCACTATAGACATTATAGAGGTCGTCTTGGAGACCATTCAGAATATAGTTCCTACAAAGGAAATCCTAATGTTTCCAAACTTCTACAATAACGAAACAATCTTTGTCTGAGGTTCCGGGAGCATTTTCGCTAGTGAATCGTTGTAGACATAAAGTGGTGAGGTAAAAGAACATCTTTTGTTGCCACCGCTTGAAGTCAATGCCCGAAAATTTTCCAGGCTTCTCCGTTGGTGCCATCGTTGGCATAGCATTTGTCAGACTTGATGTGGCAATATTATTTGCCCCCATAGACGTTGTTGCATCCATCATTTGACTTTCAGTTGTCATTTTTTCTTGTCACCATAAGACAGAAAACTTAGTATTTTTCAGAATTCTATTTATAAAGTTAAATAACTTTAAACTCTTCTTCTTGTTTCTAGTTAACGATGAAGTTTTTATTACTTTGAATCGTCAACCGAGTGAACCTTAACTCTTGATGAAGATTTTATGTCTTCTAATCACTAGTTAAATTCAAGGGGAGTAGAAAGCCTAAGCTTTAATCTCCAAAAACAAGTAATACAGATTCTGTAAGAACTTATTCCTTCATATTGTTATTTTCCACAATACGGGTACGTAGAATCTGTATAATAGAACAACAACTTCAACTCGAGTTCAAGTATGAACAAGAACACAATGAAGTATTAAATACCCTCAACACAAGATCAAAAAGACCTTTTCAAGAGATATATTTATTTTTCAGAAAATAAAGATGAAACAGAAATAGCTAAGGCCAAGTTGTTCAAATTCACGGACTTTTCTTAAGTAATAATTCCCCTCACTGTACTCGAGGTTATGGAATCCTCCTCAGGATAAAATGGCCTTCAATCCGACTATAGCGGTACCTCAAATAGGCGGATTCTTCGAACACACTCACAGTTTGAATGATCACACTTAGAGTATTTTTAAGACAAGAAGAATGTTTTTTAATCTGAAAATTTCTGTACCAAAACCTGTGAATGAAAG
>NW_025847196.1:0-1203 GCF_002878395.1 Capsicum annuum | reverse complement strand
CCCCTACAAATGGTATCAGAGCCCAGTAATTTAAAAAGTAAAGCAGTGAAATATATGTCAGATATGAGAGAATTTATATATATTTATTGAATTAATTATTAGAAGACCATTTAAAAATAGAGAAGCTTTTAGAAAAATTAAAGAATCTTTAATTAATAATTATTCAGAATATACAAGTTTAAATAAAACAAAAGAAAACCCACAAAGATTAGTCTACCTAATTACATTAATATCTAGTATTGAAGCAAAATTAATAATCCATTTAAAATCTAGGAGAATGAGACACATACCACCTAATTATGATAAAATTAGATTTAGATATCCACCAAGATATTATAAATATGGTTTAAATGAATAAAGTGCAAAAATACAAAGAATTAAAACAAATTATTTCTGAAAAACGTAAAGAATTAAAAATAAGAATAGAAAAACTACATTATAATTTATTTGCCGGAGTTAGTGAAAATTCAATAAATACTCAAAAAGATGAAATATCAAAATTAGAATCACAAATAGTCAGTTTAGAATATATTTATCAACATGAACTATTCACAATAAAATGAACAAAGAAGAATTTATAATAGATGAAAAAATATATGAAAATCACGAAGGATTAAAAATAAAAATAGTATTTTATAATCTAGGAAGAAGATATAAGAAAATAGATGAACATTTATATCTAATGTTAGAAAAAGAAGAATTAAAATTAGAAGATAAATTGACAGCAATGGTAAGAATAGAAAGAGAAAATAAAGAAATAGATAGGAAAAAGGAAATAGAAAAAATAAAACAACAAACTACGGAAGAAATACGAAAAATAGAAGAAACTAAAAATAGTAGGATTGCTGAATTAGAAAAAGAACTACAAATGTTAAAAGATTTGTATGAACAAAGACAAAAGGAAAAAGAAGAAAAAGATAGAGAACAAAAATTACTGAACGGGATAAATGAAAAATTGGAAATAAAAAACAAAGAATTAGAAATAAATAATGTAGACGTTGAAGAGACAGATAATTATGATTCAGAAGATAGTGAAATATATACAGAAATATTAACAAATACAAAAAATTTAGAAATCAATGAAAAACAAGAAGTAATTAATGAGGAAAACTTAGAAAGTACCAACACAAAAATAAATACTCTTGATAAAAAGAAGATGAAAATATAATACCTAAAACAGCAGAAATAAGAAAACCTACATAT
>NW_025847195.1:0-1138 GCF_002878395.1 Capsicum annuum | reverse complement strand
AAGGCTAAGCATGTAATGGATATGATGATACATTGTGAGGTACCACTTGTCTCCCTCAGCATAAGAAATCAGGAAAGAAATACAAAATGAGAAAGTCTTATTGGTGAAAACCCCCATGGGCATCATAAGACGATGGTGAGTTGAGAGAAATGAAGATGAGAGATTCTTATTGGTGAAAACCCTCGCAGGCACCATAAGGCAATGGTGAGTGGAGAGAAATAAAAATGAGAGAGTCTTATTGGTGAAAACCCTCACGGGCACCGTAAGGCGATGACGAGTTCAGAAGGAAAGTGAAAAGTGAAAAGAAAGAAATTTGTTGGCGAAAGTATTTTAAGATGTCGTCAATTGAATGTGATGTATGAGTCCAATGGATTTGAAGAAGCGGCTCAGCGGCAAAGACACAAACTCAACAATAAATGGGGAGTTTGGATAGGAAGATTAGGCAGCTTAATCCAAAATGCATGTCATACTCATTGGAGTTGTTTGTCGTATTCAGATAAGTTTTCTTTTTGAATATGGGACTTGCCCTTTTCTTTCATTTACATATTCATGATTTTTGTCTTTTTATGTCATTTATCAAATAAAAGTCACCATCATTTCTTTACATTTAAGTCAAGTCTGTGTCAAAACAAGCGAGAAAGGATTTCAAAATTTACTACCAGTCTTTCCAATTATATGAGGAAAAGCCAAGGACCAGCACATGAAAGAAATATGATTGTAATTCAACACGAAGCAAAGGAAGCCTATCAACCGACAGGCTGTTGGATTCGTGGAAGCATTCAGATTTGGGAAAAGAGTGCACCTCAGAGACATGGTAAAATGGAAACACATTGTTCGAGTCAAAACTCATTTCCCTCAATCTGGATCCGGGTCAATGATGTGGCAAGACAGGGCAAGTGTCAGCGATTTGGAACAAAGATGAAAGGAACGAGTGCTGGGGTAATACCTGAGAAGCCAAGAGCTGCAAGCCACCACAAAGTTTTTAACTGACAAATTTTCTTTGTTGAAATAGGGGCAAATTCACTTCACTTAATTCAGCTACCATTGGAAATGCACATTCGTGGAATTTTACTTTCTGCTCAGGACCCTCCTGAAAAATGGGAATTTTACTTTCTGTTCAGGACCCTCCTGAAAAATG
>NW_025847194.1:387-1133 GCF_002878395.1 Capsicum annuum | reverse complement strand
CTAAATAGAAAGTAAATTTCCATTTTTCAGGTAGGTATGAACATAAAGTAAATTCCCATTTTCCAGGAGGGTCCTAAAAAGAAACTAAAGTCCCACTTTCCAGGAGGGTCCTGAACAGAAAGTAAAATCCCATTTTCCAGGAGGGTCCTGAAAAGAAATTAAAATCTCATTTTTCCAGGAGTCTCCTAAATAGAAAATAAAATCTCATTTTCCAGGAGGGTCCTAACTAAAAGTAAATTCTAATTTTTCAGGAGGGTCCTTAACAGAAAGTAAAATCCCATTTTTCTGGAGGGTCTTGAACATAAAAATAAAATCCTATTTTTTAGGAGAGTCCTGAACAGAAAGTAAATCCCATTTTCCAGAAGGTTCCTGAACAGAAAATAAATTCCCATTTTTTAGGAGGGTTCTGAACAGAAAGTAAAATCCCATTTTTCAGGAGGGTCATGAACATAAAAATAGAATCCTATTTTTCAGGATGGTCCTGAACAGATATTAAATCCCATTTTCCAGGAGGGTCCTAAACAGAAAGTAAATTCCCATTTTTTAGGAGGTTCCTGAACATAAAGTAAATTTTCATTTTCCAAGAGGGTCCTGAACAAAACTAAAGTCCCATTTTTCAGGAGGGTCCTGAATAGAAAGTAAATCCCATATTCCAGGAGGGTCCTGAACAGAATGTAAAATCTTTTTTTTCCAGGAGGGTCCTGAACAGAAAGTAAAATCCTATTTTCCAGGAGTGTCCTGAACAG
>NW_025847194.1:0-287 GCF_002878395.1 Capsicum annuum | reverse complement strand
GGGTCCTGAACAGAAAGTAAATTCCCATTTTTCAAGAGGGTTTTGAAGATAAAGTAAATTCTCATCTTCTAGGAGGGTCCTGAACAGTAAATAAATCCCATTTTCCAGGATGGTCAAGGAGGTTCCTGCACAGAAAGTAAATTCCCATTTTTCAGGAGGGTTCTGAACAGAAAGTAAAATCCCATTTTTCAGGAGGGTCTTGAACATAAAAATAGAATCCTATTTTTCAGGATGGTACTAAACAGATATTAAATCCCATTTTCCAGGAGGGTCCTAAACAGAAAGTA
>NW_025847193.1:1054-1272 GCF_002878395.1 Capsicum annuum | reverse complement strand
ACACCCTCCTGAAAAATGAGATTCTATTTTATGCTCAGGACTCTATTGAAAAATGGAATTTCACATTATGTTCAGGACCCTCCTGAAAAATGGGCATTTACTCTATGTTCAGGACCCTCCTAAAAAATGGGATTTTCCTCTATGTTTAGGACCCTCCTGGAAAAAAGGATATTACTTTATGTTCAGGATCCTCCTGAAAAATGAGATTTTACTTTATG
>NW_025847193.1:0-954 GCF_002878395.1 Capsicum annuum | reverse complement strand
CCTGGAAAAAAGGATATTACTTTATGTTCAGGATCCTCCTGAAAAATGGGATTTTACTTTATGTTCAGGACCCTCCTTAAAAATGGGATTTCACTTTATGTTCAAGACCCTCCTGAAAAATGAGATTTACTCTATGTTCAGGACCTTACTGGAAAATGGGATGTTACTTTATGTTCAGGACCCTCCTGAAAAATGGGATGTAACTTGATGTTCAGGACCCTCCTGAAAAATGGGATGCAACTTGATGTTCAGGACCCTCCTGAAAAATGGGGTTTTACTTTATGTTTAGGACCCTCCTAAAAAATGGAATTTTACTCTATGTTCAGGACCCTTCTGGAAAATGGGATGTTACTTTATGTTCAAGACCCTCTTGAAAAAACAAGATTTTACCTTATGTTCAGGACCCATCTGAATAATGAAATTTTATGTTATGTTGAGGAACCTCCTAAAAAATAGGATTTTATTTTATGTTCAGGACCCTCCTAAAAAATGAAATTTAACTTAATGTTCAGGACACTTCTGAAAAATAGGATTTTACCTTATGATCAGGACCCTCCTGAAAAATGGGATTCTGCTTCATGCTCAGGACCCTTTTGAAAAATGGGACTTTATCTTCTGTTCAGGACCCTCCTGAAAAATGAGATTTTACTTTCTGTTCAGGACCCTCCTAAAGAATGGAAATTTATTTTAAGTTCAGGACCCTCCTGAAAAATGGGGTTTTACTTTCTGTTCAGGACCCTCCTGAAGAATGAGAATTTACTTTCTGTTCAGGACCCTCCTGAAAAATGGAATTTTACTTTCTGTTCAGGACCCTCCTAAAAAATGGGATGTTACTTTATCCTCAGGACCCTCCAGAAAAAATGGGATTTTACCATATGATCAGGACCCTCAAGAAAAATAGGATTTTACTCTATGTTTAGGACCCTCATGGAAAATGGGATGTTTCTTTATTTT
>NW_025847192.1:780-1225 GCF_002878395.1 Capsicum annuum | reverse complement strand
TTCAGAACCCTCCAGAAAAATGCGACTATAGTTTTTGTTCAGAACCCTCCATAAAAATTAGAATTTACTTTCTGTTCAGGACCCTCCTAAAAAATGGGAATTCACTTTTGATTCAGGACCCTTCTGATAAATAGGACTTTACTTTCTGTTCAGGACTCTCCTAAAAAAGGGCACTTTACGTTCTGTTCATGACCCTCCTAACAAATGGAACTTTACTTGCTGTTCAGGACTCTAATGAAAAATGGGGTGTTACTTTCTATTAAGGACCCTCCTTAAAAATGGGAGGTTACTTTATGTTCACGACCCTTCTGAAGAATAGGATTTTACTTTCTGTTCAAGACCCTCCTAAAAAATGGGATTTTACTTTCTTTTCAGGACCCTCCTATTAAATGAGATTTTACTTTTTGTTCAGGAACCTCCTAAAAAATGGGACTTTACTTTCTGT
>NW_025847192.1:0-680 GCF_002878395.1 Capsicum annuum | reverse complement strand
CTTTATGTTCACGACCCTTCTGAAGAATAGGATTTTACTTTCTGTTCAAGACCCTCCTAAAAAATGGGATTTTACTTTCTTTTCAGGACCCTCCTATTAAATGAGATTTTACTTTTTGTTCAGGACCCTTATGAAAAATGGGATTTTACTTTCTATTAAGGACCCTCCGTAAAAATGGGAGGTTACTTTATGTTCATGACCCTCCTGAAGAATAGGACTTTACTTTCTGTTCAGGACCCTCCTAAAAAATATGACTTCAATTATTGTTAGGGATTTTACTTTCTGTTCAGGACACTCCTGAATAATAGGACTTTACTTTCTGTTCAGGACCCTCTTGAAAAATAGGAATTTAGGTTCTGTTCAGGTACCTCCTGAAAAATGGAACTTTACAATCTGTTCAGGACCCTCCTAAAAAATAGGACTTTACTTTCTGTTCCGGACTCTCCTAAAAAAGGAGATTTTACTTTTTGTTTAGGACCCTCATGAAAAAGAGATTTTACTTTTTGTTCAGGACCCTCTAGAAAAATGGGACTTTACTTTCTGTTCTAGACCCTCCTGAAAAATGAGATTTTACTTTCTGTTCAACACCTTCCTAAAAAATGAGATTTTACTTTTTGTTCAGGACCCTCCTGAAAAAATGGAACTTTACATTTCGTTCAGGACCCTCCTGAAATTTGGGA
>NW_025847191.1:0-1645 GCF_002878395.1 Capsicum annuum | reverse complement strand
CAAGAAAATAAGAATAAAAGAAAGAGTTCAAAAATAAAAAAAATAATCAAAATCAAATCAAAACAAAGAACAAGCTGATGGAACTACGTGCGACCTGATTCTTCTCTCTCGAGAGTGAGATACGTAGGCTTCCCTATTTCGAGCTCGGTCCAACCAAATAAAGATTTAAGATTCACCCAGTCAACAAAACTGGCGCATGAGTTAATGTGTTATTTGAGTCGATTCCAAAAGTTGTAAGTCCCACCCCTACTTCAAGTATCATTTGAACCCCTTACCATCTTTTCTAACCTTAACCAAAAGCCAAGTTACAACCAAAGAAAGTCCTTCAGATCAATTTTCGATAATGTTAAGGTTAAGCATGCAATGGATATGATGATACATTGTGAAGTACCACTTGTCTCCCTCAGCATAAGAAATCAGGAATGAACTACAAAAATGAGAGAGTCTTATTGGTGAAAACCCCCCGTGGGCATCATAAGGCGATGGTGAGTTGAGAGAAATGAAAATGAGAGAGTCTTATTGGTGAAAAACTTTGCAGGCACCATAAGGCGATGGTGAGTGGAGGGAAATAAAAATGAGAGAGTCTTATTGGTGAAAACCCTCACGAGCACCGTAAGGCGATGGAGAGTTCAAAAGAAAAGTGAAAAGTGAGAAGAAAGAGATTTGTTGGCGAAAGTCTTTTAAGCTGTTGTCAATCAAATGTGATGTATGAGTCCAATGGATTTGAAGAAGCGGTTAAGCGGCAAAAGGTACGAACTCAACAACAAATGGGGAGTTTGGATGGGGAGATCAGGCAGCTCAATCCAAAATGCATGTCATACTCATTGGAGTTAGTTGTCGTATTCAGATAAGTTTTCTTTTTAAATATGGGACATTGCCCTTTTCTTTCGTTTACATATTCATGGTTTTTGTCTTTTTATGTCATTTAACAAAATAAAGTCATAATTATTTCTTTACATTTTAAGTCAAGTCTGTGTCAAAACAAGCAAGAAAGGATTTCAAAATTTACTAA
The DNA here is from genome assembly GCF_002878395.1 of Capsicum annuum. NCBI lineage: Eukaryota > Viridiplantae > Streptophyta > Magnoliopsida > Solanales > Solanaceae > Capsicum > Capsicum annuum. Next base: position 633 of record NW_025847191.1, on the reverse strand, counting down.
CAGTCTTGCCAATTATATGAGGAAAAGCCAAGGAACAGCACAGGAAGAAATATGATCGTAATTCAACACGAATCAAAGGAAGTCTATCAACTGACAGGATTTTGGATTCATAGAAACATTCAGATTTGGGAAAAGAGTGCACCTTAGGGGCATAGTAAAATGGAAACCCGTTGTTTGAGTCAGAGCTCATTTCTCTCAATATGGGTCCGGTTCAATGATGTGGTAAAACACGACAAGTGTTAGCGATTTAGGAACAAAGATGAAAGGAACGAATGCTGGGGCAGATACCTGAGAAGCCAAGAGCTGAAAGCCACCGCTAAGTTTTTAACGGACAAATTCTCTTTGTTGAAATAGGGGCAAATTCGCTTCACTTCATTCAGCTACCATTAGAAATGCACATCCGTGAGATTTTACTTTCTGTTCAGGACCCTCCTGAAAAATGAGATTTTACTTTATGTTCAGGACCCTCCTGAAAAATGGAATTTTACTTTATGTTCAGGACCCTACTGAAAAATGGGACTTTACTTTCTGTTCAGGACCCTCCTGAAAAATGGGATTTTATTTTCTGCTCAGGACCCTTCTGAAAAATGGGATTTTACTTTATGTTCAGGACCCTCCTGAAAAATGGGACTT
>NW_025847190.1:0-1504 GCF_002878395.1 Capsicum annuum | reverse complement strand
TGAACATAAAGTAAAATCCCATTTTACTTTATGTTCAGGACCCTCTTTTAAAATGGGATTTTACTTTCTGTTCAGAACACTCCTGATAAATGGGATTTTAGTTTATGTTCAGGTCCCTCCTGAAAAATGGTATTTTACTTTATGTTCAGGACACTCCTGAAAAATGGGATTTTACTTTATGTTCAGGACCCTCCTAAAAAATGGGATTTTACTTTCTATTTATAACCCTCCCGAAAAATGAGATTTTACTTTCTGTTCAGGACCCTTCTGGAAAATGGGATCTAAGTTTCTGTTCAGGACCCTCCTGAAAATGGGCTTTTACTCTATGTTCAGGAACCTCCTAAAAAATAGGATTTTACTTTATGTTCAGGACCCTCCTGAAAAATGGGATTTCAGTTTCTGTTCAGGACCCTTCTGAAAAATGAGATTTTACTTTCGTTCCAGGACTCTCCTGGAAAATGTGATTTTAGTTTCTGTTCAGGACCCTCCTGAAAAATTGGATTTTACATTTGTTCAGGACCCTCCTGAAAAATGGTATTTTACTTTATGTTCAAGACCCTCCTGAAAAATGGGATTTTACTTTATATTCTGGACCCTCCTGAAAAAATAGATTTTACTTTCTATTAAGGACCCTCTTGAAAAATGGGATTTTACTTTATGTTCAGGACCCTCCTGAAAAATGGGATTTTACTTTATTTTCAGGACCTTCCTGAAAAATTGGACTTTAATTTCTCTTTAGGACCCTCCTGAAAAATGGGAGTTTACTTTCTGTTGAGGACACTCCTGGAAAATAGGATTTTAGTGTCTGTTCAGGACCCTCCTGAAAAATGGAATTTTACTTTTGTTCAGGACCCTCCTAAAAATCGGATTTTACTTTCTGTTCAGGACTTTCCTGAAAAATGAAATTCTACTTTATGTTCAGGGCCCTCCAGAAAAATGGTATTTTACTTTATGTTCAGGACCCTCTTTTAAAATGGGATTTTACTTTCTGTTCAGAACACTCCTGAAAAATGGGATTTTAGTTTATGTTCAGGGCCCTTCTAAAAAATGGGATTTTACTTTCTATTTACCCAAAAAATGAGATTTTACTTTCTGTTCAGGACCCTCCTGGAAAATGGGATTTTAGTTTCTATTCAGGACCCTCCTGAAAAATGGGCTTTTACTTTATGTTCAGGAACCTCCTGAAAAATAGGATTTTACTTTATGTTCAGGACCCTCCTGATAAATGGGATTTTAGTTTCTGTTGAGTACCCTTCTGGAAAATGGGATTTTAGTTTTTGTTCAGGAACCTCCTGAAAAAAGGGATTTTACTTTCTGTTCAGGACCCTCCTAAAAAATGGGATTTTATTTTCTTTTCAGGACCCTCCTGGAAAATGAGATTTTAGTTTATGTTCAGGACCCTCCTGAAAAATAGGATTTTACTTTATGTTCAGGACCCTCCTGAAAAATGGGATTTTACTTTATGTTCAGGACCCTCCTGAAAAATGGTATTTAACTTTCGTTC
>NW_025847189.1:522-3576 GCF_002878395.1 Capsicum annuum | reverse complement strand
TCAGAACCCTCCTGAAAAATGGAATTTTACTTTCTTTTCAGAACCCTTCTAAAAAATAGGATTTTACTATATGTTCGGTACCCTCCTGAAAAATGGGATTTTGCTTTATTTTTAGGCCCCTCTGGAAAAATGGAAATTTACTTTACGTTCAAGACCCTCCTGAAAAATGGGATTTCACTTTATATTCAGGACACTCCTGAAAAATGGGATTTTACTTTCTGTTCATGACCCTCCTGAAAAATGGGATTTCAATTTACGTTTAGGACCCTCCAGAAAAATGGGATTTTACTTTCTTTTCAGGAGCCTCCTGGAAAATTAGATTTTTACTTTATGTTCAAGGCCCTCCTGAAAAATGGGATTTTACTTTACGTTCAGGACCCTCCAATAACATGAGATTTTACTTTCTTTTCAGGACCCTCATGAAAAATTGAATTGCACTTTAGGTTTAAGACCCTTCTGAAAAATGGGATTTTACTTCATGTTCAGTATCCTCCAGAAAAATGGGATTTTATATATTGTTTATGACCCTCTTGAAAAATAGGATTTCACATTTTGTTCAAAACCCTCCTGAAAAATGGGATTTTACTTTCTATTCAGGACCCTCCTGAAAAGTTGGATTTTACTTTATGTTTAGCACCTTTCTGAAAAATGGTATTTTACATTCTGTTCAGGACCCTCCTTAAAAATTAGATTTTACTTTATGTTTAGGACCTCCTAAAAAATGAGATTTTACTTTTTGCTCAGCACCTCCTGAAAAATGAGATTTCACTTTATGTTCAGGCCCCTCCTGAAAAATTGGATTTTACTTTCTTTTAACGACCTTCCTTAAAAATTAGATTTTACTTTATGTTCTGGACCCTCTAAAAAATGGGATTTTACTTTCTGTTCAGGACCCCCCTGAAAAATGGGATTTCACTTTATGTTCTGGAACCTCCTATAAAATGGGATTTTACTTTTTGTTCAGGACCCTACTAAAAAATGGGATTTCACTTTATGTTCAGATCCCTACTGAAAAATGGGATTTTACTTTCTGTGCAGGACCTTCCAAAAAAATGGGATTTCAATTTATGTTCAGTACCCTCTAGAAAAATATGATTTTACTTTCTCTTCAGGACCCTACTGAAAAATAGGATTTTACCTTTTGTTCAGGACCCTCCTGAAAAATGGGATGTCACTTTATTTTCAGGACCCTCCTGAAAAATGAGATTTTACTTTTTGTTCAAGACCCTCCTGAAAAATGGTATATCACTTTATGTTCATGATCCTCCTAAAAAATGGGATTTTATTTTCCGTTCAGGACCCTCCGAAAAAATAAAATTTCACTTTATGTTCTGGACCCTCCGGTAAAATGGGATTTTACTCTATGTTTAGTACCCACCTGAAAAATCGGATTTTACTTTCTGTTTAGGACCCTCTTGAAAAATGGGATTTCACATTATGTTCACAACCCTCCTGAAAAATAGAATATTACTTTCTTTTCAGAACCCTCCTGCAAAATAGGATTTTAATATATGTTCGGTACCCTCCTGAAAAATAGGATTTTACTTTATTTTCAGGCCCCTCCTGAAAAATGGGAATTTACTTTATGTTCAGGACCCTCCTGAAAATTGAGATTTCACTTTATGTTCAGGACACTCCTGAAAAATGGGATTTTACTTTATGTTTAGGACCCTCCTGAAAAATGGGATTTAAATTTATGTTTAGGACCCTCCTGAAAAATGGGATTTTACTTTCTTTTCAGGACCCTCTTGAAAAATTAGATTTTTATTTTATGTTCAGGACCCTCCTAAAAAAAAGAGATTTCATTTTATGTTCAGGATCTTATGAAAAATGGGATTTCACTTTATGTTCAGAACCTTTCGGAAAAATGAAATTTTACTTTCTGTTTAGGACCTTCCTGAAAAGTGGGATTTTACTTTCTGCTCAGGACTCTCCTAAAAAATGGGATTTTACTTTTTGTTCCGGACCATCCCGAAAAAAGAGATTTTACTTTACATTCTGGGCCCTCCTAAAAAATCAAATTTTACCTACTGTTCAGACCCTCCTGATAAATAGGATTTCACTTTACGCTATGGACCCTCCTAAAAAATGGGATTTCACTTTATGTTCAGAACCCTCCTGAAAAATGGGATTTTACTTTCTGTTTAGGACTCTCCTGAAAAATAGAATTTTACTTTCTGTTCAGGACCATCCTGAAAAATAGAATTTTACTTTCTGTTCAGGGCCCTCTTGAAAAATAGGATTTCACTTTATGTTTAGGACCCTCCTGAAAAATGAGATTTTACTCTCTATTCAGGACTTCCTGAAAAATGAGATTTCACTTTATGTTCACAACCTTCTTGAAAAATGGAATTTTACTTTCTGTTCAAGACCTTCCTGAATAATGGGATTTTACTTTCTGTTCAGGATTCTCCTGAAAAATGGGATTTTAATTTCAGTTTAGAACCCTCTCAAAAAATAAGATTTTACTTTACGTTTTGGGCCCCCCTAAAAAATTAAATTTTACCTTCTGTTCAGGACCCTTCTGAAAAATGGGATTTCACTTTATGTTCTGGACTTTCCTTAAAAATGGGGTTTCACTTTATGTCCGGGACTCTCATGAAACTTGAGATGTTATATTTTGTTTAGGACTCTCTTGAAAAATGAGATTTCACATTTTGTTCAGAACCCTCTTGAAAAATGGGATTTTACTTTCTGTTCAGGACCCTCCTAAAAAGTTGGATTTTACTATATGTTCAGTACCCTTTTGAAAAATGACATTCTACTTTCTGTACGAGACCATCCTTAAAAATTGAATTTTACTTTCTGTTCAGGACTCTCCTAAATACTAGGATTTCACTTTATGTTCAAGACCTTCATGAAAAATAGGATTTTAACTTTTGTTTAGGACCCTCCTTAAAAATGAGATTTTAATTTCTGTTCAGGTCCTCCTGAAAAATGAAATTTCACTTTATATTCAGGACCCTCCTGAAAAATGAGATTTTACTTTCTGTTAAGGACCTTCCATAAAAATGGGATTTTACTTTATGTTCAGGACCCTCCTAAAAAAAGGGA
>NW_025847189.1:0-422 GCF_002878395.1 Capsicum annuum | reverse complement strand
ACTTTCTATTCAGGTTCCTACTAAAAAATGGGATTTTACTTTATGTTAAGAACCTTCCTGAAAGATGAGATTTTACTTTCTGTTCAGGACCCACCTGAAAAATGGAATTTTACTTTCTGTGTTCAGGACCTTCTAAAAAATGGGATTTAACTTTATGTTCAGTACCCTTTAGAAAAATATGATTTTACTTTCTCTTCAGGACCCTCCTGAAAAATGGGATGTCACTTTATGTTCAGGACCCTCCTGAAAAATGGAATTTTACTTTTTGTTCACGACCTTCCTAAAAAATAGGATTTAACTTTATATTCAGTACCCTCTATAAAAATATGATATTACTTTCTCTTCAGGACCCTCCTAAAAAATGGCATTTTACGATTTGTTCAGGACCCTCCTGAAAAATGGGATGTCACTTTATGTTCAGG
>NW_025847188.1:508-1045 GCF_002878395.1 Capsicum annuum | reverse complement strand
ACCCTGTTCTTCAGGCGAGTTCTTGGACTTATAATTTCTTCACCCTGATCTTCAGGTGAGCTCCTGGACTTTCTCTTTTCTTCACCCTGTTCTTCAGGCGGGCTTCTGGACTTACAATTTCTTCACCCTGTTCTTCAGGCGGGCTCTTGAACTTTCTATTTCTGATTTTTCAAATATGTTCCTGAACTCAACATAAAAGGTGAAACAGAAAATAACATCTTATTCTTTAAGAGGGTCCTGGACATAAAATAAATTCTCATTCTTCAGGAGGGTCCTGTCTCATTCTGCAGGAGGATCCTGAGTATAAAATAAATTTCCATTCTTCAGGAGGGTCCTGTCCCATTCTTCAGGAGGGTCCTGTCTCATTCTTCAGGACATAAAATAAATTCTCATTCTTCAAGAGGGTCCTGTCTCATTCTTCAGGAGGGTTCTGAGCATAAAATAAATTCTCATTATTTAGGAGGGTCCTGTCCCATTCTTCAGGAGGGTCCTGAGCATAAAATAAATTCCCATTCTTTAGGAGGGTCCTGTCCCATT
>NW_025847188.1:0-408 GCF_002878395.1 Capsicum annuum | reverse complement strand
TAAATTTCCATTCTTCAGGAGGGTCCTGAGCATAAAATAAATTCCCATTCTTTAGGAGGGTCCTGTGTAAAAAATAAATTCCCATTCTTTAGGAGAGTCCTGTGCATGAACTAAATTCCCATTCTTCAGGAGGGTCCTGAGCATAAAATAAATTCTCATCCTTCAGGAGGGTCATGTGCAAAAAATAAATTCCCTACAATGCACATAAATTTTTTTATCCCAGTTTGTACTGGAAAAATTTGTGTGTCATCGGATCTTAATGTTTTAAAAAATATAGTGAAAGAATAAATCAAAGCCTAGAATATCTTTGATAGATACATCTTACAAAGAATAAAATTTACCATAACCGAGATCTAGCATCGTGTGTTATAAGCATGCTCCTTGTGTTGACAGAATTGTGAAATTGCA
>NW_025847187.1:0-2431 GCF_002878395.1 Capsicum annuum | reverse complement strand
TATACTAATTTGTAAAACATATACACTTGGATATATTAAATATATACGTTAAATATACATGTGTATAGAAGATATATACAATAATATACAAAACATATACTACTTAATATAATAAATTAATAATACTTGATAGTTAATTAATGAATGTTGAATTTTATTGATTGCAAAATAATCCAAAATTTATAATTTACTTGAATAAAAAATCTACAAACTATGCATCATTTTTTCCAACTCATCCATGTTAATATTAACGGGAACTTGCATGGATAGTCAAAGTCAATGGGGGCAAACCCATGCATTGGATTTGATTCTGCTGAGTTCTCCCGCGAATTCATAATTTCTTCAAGTTTCTACTCGTTATTCGGCTCCGGTTCCATTCCTTGATTTCTTCTTTCTGCTCTAATCCAATCTCTGAGGCAAACTAGAACATTCATTGAATTGCTTCCCAATGAGTGACGGTTGTCTCCAAGTTGCTGTCGTCCCTGAATAAAGGCGCTCTCTGATGCAATGGTTGACATTGGAACGTTCAAGATATCTCTAGCTAATCTTGAAAGCACAGGATATTATGATTCATTATTCCTCCACCAATCCAACGTGTTGATCCGTCGGCTGCGATCCTCTGGCGGAGACCAAAGATAATACTTAAGCTCTTCCCAATAATTTGATGTGTAAACTCTCATAAAAGGAATCAGGAAAACCACACTGTGTCGGCCTTTTAGAAAATGATGGCACCTCAGGAGGATGAGCAGCGACAGTTGGACTGATATGTGTCGGTACAGCTAAATCAACTAAATCAGCATAGTGGTTGTATAATTTATCTAAGTAATCATTCGCATCAGACGTAGCCGTCCACAAATCAGGTTGTACATGTTCAGAGTCAATGTTAGTATTTATTTCTAAGTTACGATAAATAAGAGTACCAAAGTGACACATAGTATGATATTTAATGCACGGATTTAGTATAGCACCAACCAAGAAAATAGGGGAAATCGGGAAAAATATTTTTTAAATTTAGTAAACATGGCACCAACAACATTTTCATAACCTTCTTTATTTTTATATTCTTTGAGCAAACCAGAAATATCGGTTATATATCCCAAAATATTACAAACAGTAGGATAATAAGCACCGAAAAATTCAACCGTAGCTACATAAAATTTTTTCAAAAATTTAACAAGATCATTAATTACAACCCAATCAGAATCAAGTAGCATGCAATCGGCAGAATCAGCAAATGAACCACAATGTTGGTTAAAAGCTAATGTAATAGAAACTCTATATTTATAACAAGTTTTTAAAAAATCATACTTAGAATTCCATCTAATTTCCTCAGGCATCAATATCGGTGCAAGTCCATTTTCTTGACATTTAACTTTAAATTCTTTAATTCTCGGTCTACGATTATTTCCTTGTATAAAACCAACAGCAAGACGGATTTTTCAATATAAATCTCAAAAAACTCAAGACCATCTTTTACAATTAAATTATATATATGACATGCACACTTAATATGAAAAATTTCAGGTAATGACGGTGATAGCTTAGATTTCAACTTTGTTATAGTAGTCTTGTTGTTAGAAGCGTTATCAAAAGCGATACATAAGATTTTATTTTCGATACCATAAAATGCTGCAACCTTATGTATCGAGTCAGCAATAAATTGTCCAGTATGTTTACGATCTTCATCATATAAAAAACAAGAATACGTTTTTGCGTCACAAAATTACTATCCATCCAGTGCCAAGTAACGGTTAAATAATAATTTTTATTTACTGCACGACCAAGATTAGAAATTAGGGATATTCTACATTGAATATTTTGTAACAATGTAGATAAATAAAAACAATATTGTGAATGAAGTCTAAAAATATCAGACCGACAAATACTTCTAAGAATACCATTAAACATAGGATTATAAATTGCTTGAATATAATGAATAAAAACACCAGAAGAAGGAAAACTAAAAGGCAAACAACCTACAGCTATCATTTTTGCTATTTCTTCCCGGTCCCTCAATTTATTATACTTCTTCGTTACGTGACCGGTTGTTGGGTCCATTCTAGTTTGTATGGGCCCACCAACAGCCTCACCACCTTGTGCAATTTTTAACTCTCTTTCATGGTCTTCAGCTAAATGTCTCGTTAACGTACCCGTACCCCCTTGCTTGTCTCCTCTTTTATGCTTATATATTTTTTGACAAATATTACATTGCACCTCAGTATCTGATATACGTTCAAAAAATTTTCATGCAACACTAGTTTGTTTACGAGCTCTTGGGGCACGGGGAGGACGGGGAGGGAGATTAACCGATTCGGATCTAACGTTAGCATTTCCTACTTCGGGTGTCTCACCAATATTTTCATCATCTTCATCTAAATCAACCGCATCTACTTCATTTTCTTCTTCTATACCGTAATTTTCCTGAACTTCT
>NW_025847186.1:15955-20285 GCF_002878395.1 Capsicum annuum | reverse complement strand
TTCAGCTAAGATTTTCATGATGATCAATTTGATATTCATAAAAGTTGCCGCAATTTTACAATCAGTAAGGCAACTCATTTGATAAGAATACTGCTACCACGCAAAATTTAAAAGAAAATAAACTCACTCATCCTCTACATCAGTAAAAAACACCCGGTTTGGTATCACTGCCGGGCAGGGGCTTATGGAGATAAACAAAGGATAGAAGTAGAAGAGAAGCAACTGCCTTTTAAGAAAATAATATTAAAAAAAATTATTTTCCTACAAATACAGCAGCCATAACAGTCTTCTTTGATGTTTGAAAACTTGATGAAGAAGGAGGCAGATCGTTTGGATAATAACCACAACTTTTGAAAAACTCAATTCTATGCATTTTTATTAAATTTCTCCATCATGACAAGAAAAACATTATTTCAATTGTTAGTGGTAGATACATCGTCGAGATATTGAGTTCATCTGAATCTAATATTGTTCATGCGGAGATAGTTAATGCCCAGAAATTTATTAAGATTGCACCAAGAATTTAAGTCAGAACCCATAGTTTTACAAATACAATATATTCAATACTAAAACCTTTAATGATACGGGAATCATCACGAATATGGACTTAGGAGAGTGCGTGTTGGACCCGAGCCTTGGCACGTGCAATTGAAGTGTAAAAGAGGCCCAAAAGGCACCCAAATCAGCCCACAAATTACACTAGATGGGTGCCCAATCTTTGAAGGGCCTTTTGGTCATTTTAACTTATATTTTGTTGTAGCTATAAGAGGAACACTGTGGGATTTTTAGTTTAGCTTTTGGATGATATTTTTGAGTCTTGTAAGACTTGTAACAAGCTCTCTCTCTAGTGAGAAGAGTGACCACCGAAACTAGGATACAACAATAAGGTGGATTTTCTTTTGTTGTTGCTTGCTTGGAGGCATTGATGCTAGAGAGGTGGAATCCGATCTTGTGTCACGTAAGAGAGAGGTTTATTGTTGTGTGTAGTTTTAAGAGTCCAAGAGTGTCCATTCTTGGGTTCTTAAGATTATACCTTCATGTAGTTTATCTATCTATCCTTTTATCTTCTTGTAATCTTGTTTAGTGTTTGTGTTGTAATCTTGTGTTCTTGTTGTTATTGTTAAATCCGAATCTTGTGTCTTCTTGTTTAGCATATTATGCTGTTATTTTGTTTGCTGATTTGGTGTAATAAACACCTTGTTATCTTCTTGTTATTGTGTTCTTGGGAAGTCGAGACTTAGTCCCCAAAAGGGTTCACGGACTTCTTCCATTTTGTGGACTGATTTTGGTGTTCCCTTGTTTGTCCTGTATCATTTGGACTTAGGAGAGTGCATGTTTGACCCGATCCTTGGCACGTGCAATTAAAGTGTAAAAGAGGCCCAAAATGTACCCAAATCAGCCCATAAATTAAACTAGATGGGTGCTCGCTCTTTGAAGGGCCTTCTGGTCATTTTAACTTATATTTTGTCATAACTATAAAAGGAACATTATAGGGTTTTTAGTTTAGTTTTTGGATGATATTTGTGTGTCTTTTAAGACTTGTAACAAGCTCTCTCTCTAGTGAGAAGAGTGACCACCGAAACTAGGATACAACAATAGGGTGGATTCTCTTTTGTTGTTGGTTGCTTGGAAGCGTTGATGCTAGAGAGGTGGAATATGATCTTGTATCACGTAAGAGATAGGTTTATTATTGTGTATAGTGTTAAGGGTCCAAGAGTATCCATTCTTGGGTTCTTAAAATTATACCATCATGTGGTCTATCTATCTATCCCTTTACCTTCTTGTAATCTTGTTTAGTGTAGTGTTGAAATCTTGTGTTCTTGTTGTTATTGTTAAATCCGAATCTTGTGTCTTATTGTTCATCATATTATGTTTTAATCTAGTTTTTTTTTCGCTGATTTGGTGTAAAACCTTGTTAGCTTCTTGTTATTATGTTCTTGGGAAGCCGAGACTTGGTCCCCAAAAGGGTTCACGGATTTCTTCCATTTTGTGGACTATTTTTGGACTGATTTTGGTGTTCTCTTGTTTTTCCCATATCATTTGGACTTAGGAGACTGCATGTTGTACCCGATCCTTGGCACGTGGAATTGAAGTGTAAAAGAGGCCCAAAATGCACCCAAATCAGCCCATAAATTACACTAGATGGGTACCCACTTTTGAAGGGCCTTTTGGTCATTTTAACTTATATTTTGTTATAGCTACAAAAGGAACATTGTAGGGTTTTTAGTTTAGTTTTTGGATGATATTTGTGATTCTTGTAAGACTTGTAACAAGCTCTCTCTCAAGTGAGAAGAGTGACCAGCGAAACTAGGATACAACAATAGGTGGATTCTCTTTTGTTGTTGCTTACTTGGAAGCGTTGATGCTAGAGAGGTGGAATCCGATCTTGTATCACGTAAGATACAGGTTTATTGGTGTGTGTAGTGTTAAGGATCCAAGAGTGTCCATTCTTGGGTTCTTAAGATTATACCTTCATGTGGTCTATCTATCTATCCTTTTACCTTCTTGTAATCTTGTTTAGTGTTTGTGTTGTAATCTTGTGTTCTTGTTGTTATTGTTAAATATGAATCTTGTGTCTTCTTGTTCATCATATTATGTTCTTAATCTAGTTTGTTGTTCGCTGATTTGGTGTAATAAACACCTTGTTATCTTCTTGTTATTGTGTTCTTGGAAAGTCGAGACTTGGTCCCCAAAAGGGTTCACGAATTTCTTCCATTTTGTGGGCTATTTTTTGGACTGATTTTGGTGTTCCCTTATTTGTCCCGTATCATTTAAAGATTACAACAACAACTTACCCAGTGAAAACCTTTTAAGATTGAACTCATAAAATCTTAATTTGGAATCCTTCTATGTCATAAATGTATGGATGAAATATAATTAGTGTTTGACTTGGAAAATAAAGTTTAAGTGGTAGACCAAGAAAAAAATATAGCTAGTGCTTGACTTGGAGAGGATTCTTCCAATAAGTGGATACTTCAAAATGGTTGGTTTGCACAAATGCATTATTTTGGGGTGATATTTAATTTTTGCCCTTTACAATGTTTAGTAATAATAAAGTGGCTGAAAGTGCCCTTGATTGCGAAATACTTAGAAAATAGAAATCGCAAGGCAAAAATATTTATGGGGCGTAAGTTCACTGACACAAGGCATAACTTTAGTGACAAACAAGCTGCAAGATGAGATTGTTTTGGAAGTTGCATAAACTGGCTCAGCACGTATACGGAAAAAGCAATTTCAAGCAAACTTAACTAACTGCCCATTGTCAGGCTCGGTATATATGGCCGTGAAAACGATTCGGTTTCTGACAACCTTCATGTCAGATGATAAGCCTAGCGAGTCAGCACAAAGGGGAAAGAAGAACGTGTGTGATCTCAAAAACACATAAATGAACAAACGAGTGGAAAAAAGAGTACAACACAACACGATTGAAATTTCTAATTTCACTACAAGATCAAGACCTCTACTTTCTCAAAAGATACTACCATATTGAAATTTCGCTACCAACTCAGATAAAAGCTTTGTGTTGGATACGACAAACTTAATTTTTGTCTTCGACGGATGAGAATGCAACGAATCAAAGAAGGGAGAAAAGGGCAACTAACAATTAATTGATGCAGAGATATTTGAAATTACTCCAGCTTTCCACGTACGTATTAGCAATCAAATCATTTGATAGTCTGCTAATATTATCCTGAGCTAGACATGAGCATTAGGAACTAGCTTATAAAACATTTGTATTACTTGCCTGTTTGTATTCATATAGCTAATTCCTCTATCAATTTAAGAAAAAAAAATCGTTCTGCTAAAATTTTCATGATGATCGATTTGATTTTCATCAAAGTTACCACAATTTTACCATCAGCAAGGCAACTCATTTGATAAGAATACTTCTGCCAGAAAAGAACATAAACTTACTCTTCCTCAGCATTAGTAAAAAGCACAAATATAGCAGCCATAATGGTCTTCTTTGATGTTCGAAAACTTGATGAAGAAAGAGGCACATCATCTGCAACCACTTATATACGGTACCTGTCACGACCCGAACCAGGTCTGGCCGTGACGAGCATTTCGAACCATGGAGGCCCGAAACACCCCTATCTGTCTAATAATCATGCACCTAATTCATATGATCAAAGTAATGCGGAATAAACACAATAAGTCAGAAACATGGTCATAAATAAGAAAAGAAACAATAACGAGGAAATAAGGTTCCCCAACATCAATCAACCTCTAAACAACTGTTTGCACAAATCTCTAACAAATGACTGAGTCAAGTAACTGTATATAAACTGGGACAAGGCCCCCAGTAGACCCCAAAACTAAATATAAG
>NW_025847186.1:12816-15855 GCF_002878395.1 Capsicum annuum | reverse complement strand
CCTAGACTGGGCCTCTGAACCTGAGAGGTTGGAGAGGGGAGGGGGTCAGCACAAAAGTACTGGCACGCAGAGATATCAAAACAAAACATAATATTTTTTTTTAGAAAATATAGTTGAGAGCCATTATAAAACAGTTTCATATCAAATCATTTGAAAACACATGGGCATAATGTAATTATTTTCAATAACAATGAAATGCAGTTGAGCTAGGTGGGATACCCTACATAATTTACACCAACTGTCAATCCTCGGTTGCCGCCGAGATTAGAGTATAAGTGAGGGAGAGACACACAAGACCACGAAGCATGGTGTCTCGATTCAATGGTAGTGCCCAAGATCACTTAGCCCGGGCTCCTACCTATAGTCCCAATTTGGGAATGAGATAAAGTCAAGTACACAAGATCACTTAGCCTGGTATCAAATTTCCGTGTCGGCAAACACGGTTTCCAGCGATAACCCTTATATTCAAACGCCTTCTTCGGGCATCCACCTATCACATGTAAAATCAATGCATTCAAATTTTATCTGATTCAATCACATATCATATTCTGTAGGGTATCATCATAACCGACTTGCAAGTTATCAATATCACTTCCACATATGCATAATCATGTAAAAATTAAGGTGCTTCATCATTTACAAGTGGTGAACAATAATTATTTCAAATTCATGCTCTCTTTTGTTGGTCACAATATGATATAGGGTATCAAGACATTATCATGGGAATTTGAAAGCAATTTATCATTCATATTTATCAAACTTTCTTGGAAAATCTCAAATCACATATGCATGGTTTCAACCATTGAAGTATATAGGCAAACAATTCCCATGACATAAAGAAAATGACTTAGAAATCATATTGAAAGCAAGTTATTAGCATTTGATTGAAAACCCCCATTTAACAGAATGCATGTTCATAAAAAATACACCCATGAGATTTTAGGATAACCCCACGTACCTCGATTACTACGAATATTAGATGCTTCTCGAAGCCTACGTTGAGAGGATTCCAAATATGCAATTAGTTCCTAAAACCCCCAATTGAATCTCGAGTTGCTTGGGATTTTATTTTGAAACCCTAAGGAGAATCCTTGAGAACTTTTGATGAATGAAGATGTATTTTGGGGTCCTTGAAACTGAATTTCATGTTTTAAGGCTAAGTAAGGGTGGAAACAGACCATTTTACCCCAAAAACAGAGTGTTTAAGTCACTTGAATTCTTTACATAGGCGTCGCCCATCCCATCGCCTATGTTTACATAGGCGCCTCCTAGGCTATCGCCTATGCTTTCCAGTGGCCATGCGCGATTGGTTAGGCGATGCATATCACTTCGAAAGGCCATAACTTCTTGCTCGGGTGTCGGATTTTAGCAAAATTGGTATCATTGGAAAGCTAACTCGAAGGCCTATCATTTGACACATAGTAGGCTTCCTAATTCGACATATACAGAGACTTATAGTCGATGGGAGCAGACATAATTTACAACGTCCACTAAAACTTAGTCGATCAAAATAGTTTCAACTCGTCCTTAAGTTGAAGGACCTCTATGGTCTAAATTCAAGCTTGAATGGATTCACATTCTACACAAATAATTAACATGCCGTATTGGCATAGGATTTTATAGCTTCGAGGTTTATCAACACGTCGAAATCATGGTCTATATTGTAGCCCGAAATACGGGGCGTTACATTATCCCCCTTAGGATCATTCATCCCCGAATGATAATGCGGGACACAGACAGACACGATTTCAAGCATAATAAAGGACTAGGAAAGATAAGATAGGAATGGTACCTTCTATCTCATCCTCCATCGAAGCAAACAAATTAGGATATCTAATTCTCATGTCATCTTTTGACTCCCAAGTTGCTTCTTCGACTTTCTGATTCCTCCACAGTACCTTTACTGAGGCTATCTCTTTGCTCCTCAGCTTTCGACCTTGGCGATCTAAAATTTCTATAGGCTCGTCTTCATAAGACAAAGACTCTGTCACTTTAATACCTCTACTGGAAATATCAGAGAATGATATCTAATGCATTTCTTCAACATGGATACGTGGAATTCCAGATGAACGGAACCCAAATATGCAGGCAATTCTAGCTCATAAGCAAATGTACCAATCTTTTTCAGAATATGATATGGCCCTATATAGTGAGGGCTCAATTTACCCCTTTTTCCAAACCAGATGACTCCTTTCATTGGAGAAACCTTGAGAAACACCCAATCACCAACTTTAAACTCTAGTTCTTTTCTCCAAACATCAGCATAGGACTTCTGACGACTCTGAGTAGTCTTGAGTCATTCCCTAATAATCTCCACCTTCTCCATCATTTGATGAACAAAATTAGGCCCATATAACTGGGTATCACCAACTTCATACTATCCTATTGGAGACCTACATCTCCTCCCATACAGAGCCTCAAAAGGAGCCATCTTGATGCTGGCATGGTAGCTATTATTGTAAGCAAATTCAACCAGTGGCAGGTGATCTACCCAACTACCTTTGAAATCAATGACGTATGCCCTCAACATATCCTCAAGGAGCTGAATAGTATGCTCAGATTGCCCATCCATCTGAGGGTGGAAAGCTGTGCTCAAATTCACTTGTATACCTAAACCCTTCTGAAAAGATCTCCAGAATTGAGATGAAAACTGTGTACCTCTATCGGATATAATGGACACTGGTGCCCCATGCAACTGAACTATCTCGTCTATGTAAATCTTAGCATAACCCTCTCCCAAATAATTAGTCGTCACAAGCAAAAAGTGGGCTGACTTTATCAACCGATCTACAATCACCCATATAGAATCATATTGGTGTTGGGATCTCAGAAGTCCTGTAATGAAGTCCATGTTTATCATCTCCCACTTCCATAAAGGCAGGGCTATCTCTTGGGAAGTACCACCTGGCCTCATGTGTTCTACCTTCACTTGTTGATAGTTCAAACACTTTGACACAAAATCAGCTACATCACATTTCATGTTATTCCACCAATACAAGGTTTTCAGATCATGGTACATCTTAGTAGAACCTGGGTGAA
>NW_025847186.1:8343-9816 GCF_002878395.1 Capsicum annuum | reverse complement strand
GTCCCCATATGCCCGGCCTGTTGGCCCGCTCTAGAATTGTGCGTTTAGTCCTCCTAGCATTAGTGGATTATCCCAGGCAATTTTAACCTTCCTAGATGGTCCAGTTTTGTCAAGTGAATTACTTTCTATAATGATGTATAATTTCTTTCATAAAAAGATTTTATTCATTTTGCTGATGATGAAATTCTTTTTGTCTCAGGTAATAGAAACTCTCAAGCTCTTGTGCTAAACACCCGGAAGGACTATGAACACTTTTCTGGCCAACTAGTGAACATGAATAAATCTTGCTATTTGGTGGCTCCAAAAACGGACGCTGAAAGGATTGAGGAATTAAACCAACTCATTGGCGTAGCTCTTACAGGTACTTCCGTATGATCAGAAGTTCACGGGTTCAAGCCGTAGAAACAATCTCTTCCAGATATGCAAGGTATGGCTATGTACGATAGACCCTTTCCTAGAGCTTTGTGCTCCAGGATGCCCTTTTATTGGCTTCAACGACAATTACTTTCCTCATGAATCTGTTATAGTTCTATGAGTTTAAGCCCTTTGTAAAGTCAAACAGTGAGATTTATTGGCAAAATTATTTCTCTAAGTGGTCCAAACTCCAAATACTTTTGCGACACGGCAAGACAATTCTCATTCAAATGACACTTTCATTTTCTCATCAGAATCAACCAAGTCTTGCAAACCGTAATTGTGGTGGCAAATTTATTCCTCTAATCAGCCCAAATTCCAAAGATTCCTGCAAGATTGGCTAGGTAAAAACGTCTAAACTTTATTTATATGTAATTGAGAAAATAGCCCGTTACCCCTCCGAACTATATCCAAAAGAGCTGAGACACACCTTAACTTTAGAGGGTCCTATTACCCCCTTAAACTATTTAAAAGTGGATTTATACCCCCGAACGCTGATAACCAGACCTTTGGCAAGAGAGTGTGATACACGCGCCCATAACATTTTGACACATGTTGTTTTTGTTTATAATTGATTTTTATTTACTTTCTTTTCCATTTTTTATATGTTTTTATCATTTTTCATCATTTTTTCACCATTATTTTTTTCATCATTACTTTTCATCTCTTTTTCTTTTCAAACTTTATTATTCCTACTTCTATCCAAATAATTTTTCGACGACCTTGAAGCGGGATATAGTGAACAATTACGAATTTGAAATTTCCAATGATCTTGAAGTCGAAAATAATAAACAACATCGAATTTGAAATTTTCGACAACCTTGAAGTGGGAAACAAAGACAATATCAATTATTAAATTTCAACAATCTTAAATTCGGAAACAACGAACAATACCAATTTCAAAATTTTCAACGACCTTGAAGCCGAAAACAATAAAAAATATCGAATTAAAAATTTTTGATGACCTTAAAGTCAGAAACAACGAACAATACTAATTTCAAAATTTTCGACAACCTTGAATTTGGAAACAATGAACAATACCGAATTTAAAATTTTCAA
>NW_025847186.1:0-8243 GCF_002878395.1 Capsicum annuum | reverse complement strand
CAATTTCAAAATTTTCAACGACCTTGAAGCCGAAAACAATGAAAAATATCGAATTTAAAATTTTTGATGACCTTAAAGTCAGAAACAACGAACAATACTAATTTCAAAATTTTCGACAACCTTGAATTTGGAAACAATGAACAATACCGAATTTAAAATTTTCAATAACCTTAAAGTCGGAAACAATAGAGAATTTTTAAATTTTCGACGACCTTGAAGTCGGAAATAATGGACAATACCCATTTTAAAATTTACAATGACCTTGAATTCAGAAATAATAGACAATATCGATTTTGAAATTTTTTGTGGATTTTTACATTCGGAAACAATGAACATTACCAATTTCAAATTTTTCAACGACCTTGAAGCCGAAAACAATGAAAAATTCCGAATTTAAAATTTTCGATGACCTTAAAGTCGGAAACAACGAACAAATTTTCGACGACCTTGAATTCGAAAATAATGAACAATACCGAATTTAAAATTTTCAATAACCTTAAAGTCGGAAACAATGGAGAATTTTAAAATTTTCAACGACCTTCAAGTCGGAAATAATAGAAAATATCCATTTTAAAAATTCTGACGATCTTGAAGTTGGAACCAATGAACAATACTCATTTTAAAATTTTCAACGAATTTGAAGTCGAAACCAATCGATTTTATGCTTGGAGATGAAGAAAATGATAATTAAAAATAATAAAGTAAATGAATAAAGAAAATAAAGAAATATCAAAAATTAATTTTTAAATTAATAAATAATAATTAAAAATGAATAAAGAAAAAAATAAATATTAAAAATTAATTTTTAATAAAAAATTCGGTTCTCACTCTCTTTAAAGAGAGTGAAAAAGAGAGTGAAACACACTCTCTTGCCACATCAGCGTCGGGGGTAATAAATCCACTTTTAAATAGTTCAGGGGATAATAGGACCCATCTAAAGTTAAGTGTGTCTCAGCTATTTCGGATAAGTTCGGGGGGTAACAGGCTATTTTCTCTATGTAATTTCAGATATCGCAAATCTGAAGTTGTTAAAATCAAAACCAAAATGGGTATAACTATAAATATATTTTAAAACTAGATATATACAGGTTTATAGCAGTGTCCAAATAAAACTTTTATATCTTCCAACCTTAATTGTAGTGGAAAATCTGTTCTTCTAATTTATCCAAACTCCAAAGACTTTGTACAAGACTTCATGTCAACCAAGTCATGCTTTATGTAAGAGATTGTTCCATATTGTTGTGCGTAGGGGTTGTGCCAAAAAGAAGTTGAATATTACTGACTTTTCTTAGTGTATTATTGGACGGAATAAACTTTTGGATAGTTTTTCTTTTGATCCGGGTCCAATTTGCTATTGTTAAAAGGAGTTAGTGACAGAGAAACGAGATAGAGAAACCAAGATATTTTCAATAGCAACTTTTCTTCTGTTAAATAATACATAATGAAATACTTATAGCTATACAACTGTAGGTTAGAGTTTTATTTTAGGAAAGAATATATATATTGTTATAACTACACAATCTATAATTAAATCCTATTATAGGAAAGGGAATATTTTGTCTATACAATTATAATATTGACTAACACCCCCGTCAAATCGATAATGGTAATCACACAGTAAAAATTTGGAGATAAGATAGCTATGTCGTGCGCATGTCATAGCTTTGTTAAAAAATCGACAAGTTGATCATGAGAAGAAATGTATTGCAGATTGATAAGACAGTTAGCAACTAGTTCCCGAATGCAATGACAGTCCACCTCTATATGCTTTGTATTTTCATGTTGCATAGGGTTTGTGGCTATTTTAATCGCACTAGTGTTATCAGCATTTAACACCATAGGGGGTATAATAGCAACACCAAGCTCAGATAATAGATATCGTAGCCGAAGAATTTTTGAAATTACTGCCGACATAGCCCGATATTCAGCCTCTGTAGATGATTTAGACGTACGAGATTGTTTCTTGCATTTTCAAGATATCAAGGATATGCCCAGAAACATGTACCAACCAGTAATGGAATGACGCGAATCGGGACAACCAACCCAATTTGCATCAATATATCCCTCAAGATGTGTATGAGAATCAGAAAGGAAGAGAACATCTTGATTCATAGAATCACGGGCATACTGGATGACACGAAGTAATGCAATTTGATGTATACTATACGCTCGAGAAATATTCATACATGATTAGCATATTTTATATAGTTGATCATAACATATTTATAATCCTTTTATTTCTAAGTTGGGACAAAATCCAGGACATTTACAATCAAGTTAATTTTTACAGATAATTTAGCACATTTATATGGGATGGTAATGAGAGAAATTTGTTTGAGTCATTACTGAAGTTACTTAAAATTATTGTTTATATTTTACATGAAATTTTAGTATTGTTGTATGAACTTTTTTTAATAAAAGATTACATAAAAATAATTTGTATTGATTGTTATCAGTATAGGGAAGTTTCCTAGTTATATGGCCTCAAAGACATTACAAAATTGTAGAAGATAAAAAATACACAAAGCCTTGCAACTGTAAATGTGGTGTCAAATTTATTCCTCTAATCAATTCAAAATACTTTCCAAGTTACCTTCTACAAAAGTTATGTATATTAATTATATGGAGAATTTTATGTGATAGTATAATTAATTAATTCTATTTTCTTTTCAGGTAATATAAAACTAGGTCAATTTTAATTTTATAAAAAATTTAAATATTGGGATTAAACCGATTGAGTTGGTCAGCCTTTGCTACTAACATATATAAAATGGAATTTTTTTACAAAAAACTCTGAAGTTATACGTACACTAGCTATATCGAGAATTTTTAGATGTTTAGTTACTTAGTATAGTTTATAATAGATTGTAGTTACTTTTTAAGTGCTACGAAGCAGTTAAATCATAATGGATGAGAAGTGATGCCAAACTCTGAAGTTATACGTACACTAGCTAAATCCATTGTTGGAAAAACCGCACAATAGCAGTTACTCAGATGACAAATTCAACTAAAAATCATAATTTGACTTACCAAGGTCTCCTATGAAGTAATGCCAAAGTGGAAGGTAGTGATGTTCGAAATAAAATTTGACGTAAGAAATTGGTCAAATAGCAACAGTAGCGGTAACAACAACATCAACGACAAATAGTCAACAAAAAAATATAAAGATGATAATGAAGTAGAAGATGATGATAATGAAGCAAAGAAGATGAATAAAGCAACAACAATAATGGACAACAAAAATCGCTAAGAGAGAGAAAACAATAATGGATGAGAAGAGAGAAAGACACCCTTTTTTCCCCTACCTTTCTCGTTATATTAAGTAAATATTTGGATCAAACTGTAAATTTAAAAACTTTTGAGTTATTTTCAAAGTTTTTCAACTTTCTTAATTCATAATAAAGTAATTATTACCTCCACCTAATAATTAAGACTTGTGTCACTTACACCTCATTTTAAAACTCTTTTGTCACCTAAAGCTCAAAGCCCCGTGTTACTTGGTATAGTTTATAATTGATTCTAGTTACTTTTTAAGTACTACGATAGTGTGGAAAATATTTACCCTCTTGATCAAGGTAATGAAATGACCACAAGAATTTTTGTTATTGTAATATAGGATTCAATAAGGTGGGTTCGTTAATGTAGGCACTAAAAATAAATTCATGATTAAAATAAAAATATATAGTGTAATCGAATATTTTACAAAAAAAATAAAAAAAATATCTGCACTTGTGCGTGGAGTTTGTGCCAAAATGTACATTTTGAATGTGACATCATGAGTACAATCAAATCTAGACAGGCTCGCGATAAAATCACTAAAGCAAGAATGTGTGGAATGTTATTTATGGAAATTAGTTTTCCCTATTTTTACTATGAGTCATTTTCCTAATTTTAACAAACTTGTTTTTTTAGAAAATATTTTTAAAATTTTTCAACAAATCGTACAAGAGAAAATTTAAAAACTAATTATCCGAACAATAATTCTTAGATGACCAGACGCTACAAATTGTTAGAGCTATCAATACGGGTCGGTCCAGCCTATCTGGGCTTAGCCCATACGGGTTTTGAGTTCAATGGGTCAGGTTGGGCTAGCCCATCAGAATGATCCTCTGCTTGTTTTTTTCAGGGTAAGATTTATTTTTATTTTATTTTTGAGGAGAAGATAAAGAATGAAGCTCATTATACTTTAGTGTTGATGCAGTAGTTTCTGGGTGCACAATGTGTCCTAAAGTACTAACAACATACTATGCGTCATAACATTATTACTTAGGCACTGATGAAAAACATACTATGCATCATAACATTTATACTTTAGTGTTGATGCACGAGTTCCATTGCTTCGAGGATTTTTATCTCCAGCATTTAAAGAACTAGTAGGTGATATTCCCATAAAATGAGGAAAGGATGCATTTTTAGACTTGACTCGTAGCCTTTTCCTCGATCTGTAACAATCTTATTATTGTACCATCAAAAGCAAACTGTGATAAAATATACAGGTTTGGTATGGACGGGAAAAGGTCTCGGTTTCTGGTGACCTTAAGTCAGATAATAAGCATAGTGAGTCAGCACAATACATAAATAATATTGCACCAGAGAGACAACAGTTGTAAACAAGAGTATTTCAAACTGCAATGTTTTTTTTTTTTCATTAAAATCATTTGATGGTCTGCTCCCACCAGATAACTAATATAACAGAACCAGAACAGGTATCATGTTCCAACCACTCCATTCTTTCGTTATCTTTCCTCCAGTCAAGTCTAGCTCTGCTTGGCTATGAGAGTGGTAAAGCTTCCTTTCAAGTATATAGGTGTTCTATTATCCATTAAAAGACTCGCCGTTCTGCAACGCAAACACCTACTGGCAAAGATTACTGCCAAGATCAATACATGGATGGTCAAATGTTTATAATGCCGAAGAAAGCAATCTAGTTGATAGAGGCTACTCGTAGATGGTCTGGGGAAGCTACAATAACATGGAATTCTATGGTGGCATTAGAGAAAATCTGCCACCTGTATAAAGAGAAACGATGGATTTCTTGGGATGACACGCTATATAAACACCGGAATGCACTGGGGGACATCAGCAAGCTAGTTCATAAGAACAAAGTAGGAATAATAATGTTTGAAAAGAAAAAGAGATGAAAAGTAATGATGAAAAAAATAATGGTGAAAAAATGATGAAAAATGATAAAAACTGATGGCATGAATAAGTCGAATTTTTAACTGATAGCATAAATGAGTCATTTCTGTTAGTTCAATAGTATATTTGAGCCTTTTTACCCACCCATGCCATTACTTTTTAATGATGGATTTTTTGAAATAACTTTGCCACGTGATCTTTTATTATAAGTCCACGCCATTAATTAAAAGAAATTAATATTAATTTTAAAATATTTGAAATTAGTTAGTATCGAGATTCTTTATTCCAGCATATATATCATAATGATGGGAGAAGTTATCACATATACTTGGAGGGATAATTGGAATAGCAGACTTCTTTTAATACATTATTTGAAAATAATTTTTCAACAATATATGCTCCACTAATTTCTGATGGGAAAAGTTATCCCATATACATGGCGGGATAGTTGGGATAACAGACTTCTTTTAAGCCGTTATTTAGAAATGATTTTTCAATAATGTATGTTCCCCTAATTCATGGTGGGAGAATATTAGAGAAGCTCTATTGGTACGCCTCTTTGTTTTTCTTGTTTGCCCTAATCGTTCATTGATTTATTTTCTTGCAACTTCAGAGTATATATTGGAGTCATTGAAATTAAAATGTAGGATAAATTGGTTGAGGTTTCTGTTAAGTGTAACATTTATAATGATTTAGAATCAACTAGAAATAGCTAATGGATTTACATTAATCACTATTTCTTTTGATCAGAAAAATAGTTTGTGTTGTAGGAAAAAAATACTTTAATGGGTGTTCGTAGTGTTATGTTAAATGAACCCGTTGTTTTTAATGGATCTAAGATATTTGAAATTAATATTGATTTATTTTAATTAATGTCGCAGGCCTCTAATCAAAAGTCACATAGAAAACAGTTTTTGAAAATGCACCATTAAAAAGTAATGACATGGGTGAACTGATTTTATAATGACGATGACATGAATGAGCTGAACTTTTAACTGATGGCATAAATGAGCCATTTCTGATAGTTCAATAACATATTTGAGTCTTTTTTCTTATTTTAATTAATGACGTGAACCTTTAATAAAAAGTCACGTGGAAAATCTATTTTTGAAAACCACCGTTAAAAATTAATGGCATGGATGAGCCGATTTTATAACGACGATGGCATGAATGAGTCAAACTTTTAACTGATGGCATAAATAAGTCATTTCTGATAGTTCAATGGCATATTTGAGCCTTTTTCCTTTAATCTTTAAGGAGTGTTTGGTGTGAGGAATAAGGAAAGATAATCCCGAAATAATTTTTTAGTACCCCTTAATCCCTTGTTTGGTTACAGAACTGTGGAATAACTTATCCCATGATTAATAGTTACTACTGGGTTAAGTTATCCTACTTTAGGGTGGTATAGTAATACTGGGATAACTTATATTGGGATAAAATGTGTAAAATAACAAAAATATCCTCCTTAAACCCTCTTTTATACATCACTTTTCACATCCATATGGAATTAATACCATTTCCTTCGCTACTTTTTAACGGTGGATTTGCAAAAATAGTTTTGCCACGTGACCTTTTATTTGAGGTTCATGTCATTAATTAAAATAAATCAATATTAATTTCGAGATAACAAGAGAATCCTCCATTTTAATTTAACTAAAATATATTTAAAATAAAAGAGATAGAACATGACTAGAAAAACATGACACCTTAAGAAAAGTTCACAAATAAAGTGTAAGTGTTTAAAGGCTATTTTGGCTTAAAAGCATTTAAAATAAGACAATCCAAACATGCTCTACATGTTGTGTACTTTTTTAGATTTAAAAAAAAATGTAAAAAACATCCTAAAAGTTGAAAGTTAATAGTCTCATTGAGATATTAAACTACGATAGAATAATTTGCTAATTGTGTTATCTTTGATCGAGAACGTGAATAGGTTTTCATGTTGTCATATACATTATCTAAAAATTAGTGGCTAGAATCAATTATAGACTATGCCAATGCAAATTAATGTTGTCTATCCTTTTATTAAAAAAGAAGTTCGTGAAAACATACTCTTAAACAAGTCACAATTTAAAACAAATTATAAACTATAATTAAAAGCTCCTTTTATACTACCATTTCATAAAAAAAAAGAGCTAAATTAACTTCTAGAAAAAGTAACTAGAATGTAAAACAATACAATTTGTACTTGATAGGGATAAAAGGATTATAAACATGATATAATCAGCTAATATAAACTATCAGGAAAAAGGTCTGAAATATAACTAAACTTTGACGAAATTTGTTGTAACACGCCTCAACTTTACGGGAATCCTATGGTCCCCCTAGATTATTTTTGTTATATTTCTGTGGCATATATTCACGCATGAACCATATTTACAATTCCAATTGAAACGTGCAAGACTTGGTGAAATTAGAATTCATAGGACCAATGGCGGAGCCACATGTTCGTCGAAAAAATAAATTGTGTAGGTACATAAAAATATTTTTATGTATATATTACGTAATGACACTCTTTGATTTTTTCATGAATTTACTTCTTTATATTTTGAAATTTCTTGATGAAAAATATAACCTGCCACTGAATATAACGGAATGAAGAAAAGTATTTTTTTTTCAAAATCATGAAGACCAAAAGGGAAACCTCCTTGCTATTTAAAGTCTCAAAACCACATGCTATAGAGCATACCTACTAATTTTTGCAATAATAAAGAAAGCCTTCACATTTTTTCTCCTAACACTCTTGTTGCTTATAGCTAGTTCAGCCATGACCAAAACCAACATTACTACTAATCAGTTAGCTCTTTTGTCCTTAAAATCTCAAATTATTTCAGACCCCTTTCACTTCTTCAATGAAAGCTGGTCTCCTGCTACGTCTGTCTGTCATTGGGTTGGAGTCACTTGTGGCTCTCGTCACCAACGAGTGAAGTCCTTGAATCTTTCTAAGATGGCTCCCGTGAATTTGGGAACCTCTCATTTCTTGTTTCTCTAGACTTGGGAAGCAACAATTTCCGTGGAAATTTGCCTCAAGAAATGGCACGTTTGGATGGCTTAAGTTTCTTGATTTAAGTTTCAACAACTTCAGAGGGGCGATTCCTTGTTGG
>NW_025847185.1:0-2024 GCF_002878395.1 Capsicum annuum | reverse complement strand
CATGGATCCACACGGCCAGAGCCATACCTTCTACTTTGCATCAAGTAGTTAAGTTTGAACACGACAATTAGGAAATTATTGTACATGGAGAGGATGACCTTCCCATACATCGAGATCCTTCTGTACCCTGTATCGAAACAAAAGGGGGTTGTGAATCTTCCATTTATCAAGCCTTTGAAATTGTGACAGTTGATCAAGTCGTGGAAGGCACGCCGATTCTAGGACCTCATCTCTCTTCTACTTCAATCATAGTGGCTAGCCAAATGCTACAAAATGGTTATGAACCGGGAAAAGGATTAGGGGTTTCGCTATAAGGAATTATAAACCCTGTAGATTCATGTGGTAGACACAACTCCTTTGGCTTAGGCTTTAACCCTACCGCAGTAGATAGAAAATAGGCAAAAGAGCAGAAGAAGAAGTCTTGGAAATTGACAAGTCCGGTTCCACACATTAGCCAATCTTTCACGAAAGCTCAAAAGAAAGAAAATCAATACCTATATGCTAACAAGGATGTGGATGAAATATGTCAAGGTCTTAAGGAAATTTTTTATGAAATAAACATGGTTCAGATGGGTGAAGGCCCTAGCCATGCAGATGCGCAGTTCGTCGGGTCAAATATCAAGCTCACTAACTGGGAAGCCACTCCTCTCCCCACAAGGAAGGAGTCTTGGTAGTTTATTTTGTTGTTTTATTTTTCTTTCTTTTGTATTTTGGACTATTCTCAGGGTTGTAGTCCACATAATTTAGTTGCTCTGCTTTCATGTTAACCCTCCTATCCTTTCCGATTCAATGAAATGAAATTCAAGTTTTCTAGTAAATTTATCTTTTCTTCCCTCTTTTAATTTTTATTTTCTTTATCTTATTTCAGTTATGTTAATACTGGCTTCGATAACATGGCATGTACGTGGAGTTCACATTTAGATCCTAAAAGGTTGTCTAGTCTCAAATCAGCAAACCAAACGGTAGATGAATACGATGAAGGTGAAGCTGATAAGGAAGTCAAAAAAGGATTGGATTAATTTGAGGATAAGCCCAAACCCAATTTAAATGACACCGAGATAATAAATTTAGGAACTGGTGAGGAGGTTAGAGAAATAAAAATAAGTATTCATGCGGATCAGAATATCAGGAATAATATTGTTCAAATTTTGATCGAGTATAAGGATGTTTTTGCTTGGTCTTATGATGATACGCCGGGTCTAAGCACGGATTTGGTAGTCCACAAATTGCCTACATATCCTGATTTTTCACCGGTCCAACAAAAGCAAAAAAAGCTTAAAACTGACGTGAGCGATAAAATCAAAGAGGAAATCATGAAGCAATTGAATGCGAACATGATCAGGGTCGCTCAGTACACTACATGGTTGGCTAATGTGGTGCCCGTACCGAAGAAAGATGGCAAAATCAGAGTTTGTGTTGATTATAGGGATTTGAACAAAGCAAGCCCTAAAGATAACTTTCCGCTACCCAATATTCATATCCTTGTTGATAATTGTGCTAAACATGAGATCCAATCTTTCGTGGATTGTTATGCCAGATATCACCAGATCTTGATGGATGAAACAGATGCAGAAAATACTGCTTTCACCAACCCGTGGGGTACTTAATGCTACAGGGTCATGCCATTTGGTTTAAAGAATGCGGGAGCTACGTACATGAGAGCTATGACTACTATTTTCATGACATGATGCACAAGGAAGTAGAAGTATATGTTGATGATGTTATTATCAAGTCCAAGACATGAGTCGATCATGTATATGACTTGAGGAAATTCTTTGAAAGACTGCGAAAGTATAATCTTAAGCTCAATCCAGCCAAGTGTGCATTTGGAATTCCATCCAGAAAACTTTTGGGTTTTATAATTAGCCGCAGAGGCATTGAATTGGACCCCTCCAAGGTAAAATCCATTTGAGAATTGCCGCTTTCGAAGAATAAAACTGAGGTCATGAGTTTTCTTGGAAGGCTGAATTATATAAGCAGATTCATCGCTCAGCTTAGCACTACATGTGAACCGATATTTAAGT